>NC_000087.7:12684690-12749690 GCF_000001635.26 Mus musculus | reverse complement strand
TGCATAAAGTTCCTAATTAAAAATGTCTAGGAAATCAAGCACACAATGAGAAGACCAAACATAAGGATCATATGAATAGATAAGAGTGAAGTTTTCAACTTAAAGGGCCTTCAACAAAGTATAAAGGAAATTTTCCCATATCAAAATAAAGAGATACACATGAACATACAGGAAGCCTACAGAACTCCAAATAGACTGGACCAGAATAGAAATTCCTCCTGACACATAATAATCAGAACAACAAATGTACTAAATAAAGACAGAACATTAAAATCAGTAAGGGACAAAGGTCAAGTAACGTATAAAGGCAGGCCTATTAGAATTATACCAGACTTCTCACCAGAGAGTATGAAAGACAGAAGGTCCTGCACAATGTTACGCAGACACTCAGATAACACAAATGCTAGCCCAAGCTATGATATCCAGCAAAACCCTCAATTACCATAGATGGAGATACCAAAGCATTCCACGACAAAACCAAATTCACAAAATAACTATCCAGGAATCCAGCCTTTCAAAGGATAGTAAAGGGAAAACACCAACCCAAAGTTGGAAAGTACAACCTAGAAAAAATCAAAAAAGTAATCTGTTAACAAAACTAAAAAAGACAGCCAGAAGAACAGATTCACAACTGTAATAACCAAAATGACAGGAATCAACAATTACTTTTATTTGATTTATCTTAATATCAATGGATTCAATTCCACACAAAAAAAGACATAGACTAATATACTGGCTACACAAACAGGACCCATCACTTTGCTGCTTACAGAAAATCCACTACAGGGATAAAGCCAGACTTGACCTCAAGTAAAAGGCTGGAAAACAATTTTCCAAACAAATGTTCCAAAGAAACAAGCTGGAGTAGTCATTCTAATAGTGAATAAAATTGACTTCCAACCCAAAGTTATCAAAAAATACAAGGAAGGGCACTTTATACCCTTCAAAGGTAAAAGCTACCAAGATGAACTCTAAATTCTGTATATCTACGCTCTAAATGCAAGGGCAGCCACATTCATTAAAGAAAAATTAGTAAAGCTTAAAGCACACATTACACCTGACCCAATAATAGTGGTAGACTTTAACACCCCAATCTCACTCATGGACAGATCCTGGAAACAGAAACTTACAGAGACACAGTAAAACTAACAAAACTTATGAAAGAAATGTATTTAACAGATATCTACAGAACATTTTATCCTAAAACAAAAGGATATACATTCTTCTCAGAACCACATGGCACCTTCTCCTAAATTAACCATATAATTGGTCACAAAACACACCTCAACAGATACAAAAATATTGAAGTTATTCCATGCATCCTATCAGATCAACATGGACTAAGGCTGATCTTCAATAGCAACATAAATAAAACAAAGCCAGAGGATTAGAGCCCATGGTAGTGAGGAAGCATGGCAGCAAAAAAAGGCTGGCATTGTAGATAAAACCACAAGCTGTAAACCTAGGTCTTGAACCATAAGCATGAAGCAGAGACAGAAATAGCAAATGCCTTAGGGTGCCTTAGGGTCTTAAGCTCTCAAAGCCTACTCCTAATGTCTCTGCTCCTCTGGCTTCACCATTCTACTTTGCTTCTTGTATAGGTTTTTTTTTTTCTTTTGGTTTTCTGGTGCTCTTTTTCTTTTCAAACTTTATATTCCATTTTTTATTTTTGTCCCACTTTGTCTTTTTATTATAGATCTACAAAGGAGTGATTACTAATGACCATGTGAAAGATTCAATAATAGGCCATCTAGAAATCTATTCTAACAAAGAAATTAGTCCATTACTTTAAATTTTAACCTCAGGCAAGTTATTAGGACATGGCAAAAAGGCAACCAAATTTTTTGCTGACTATCAGAGACTATATTGTTCTGCTCTGGTATTTCTTGAGCTGAGCAAACACAATTTGTATTGCTGTTTGCACTGTGTTTCAGGCTCTTATTAAGATGGCCTCTTGAGTCATGTTTACAGCATCCAATCATTTTTCCAGTCTAAAGTCCCAAATTCTTTTACATTACTGCAAAGACCAAGATATTCAGTGTTTTCACTTCAATTTCTCACTCCTGGTGCCAACATGTGTATTAGTTACTTTCCTGTGTCTCTAGTTAATCAGCATGACCAGGGAAATTTATAGAAGAATTTATTTTGTCTTAGGACTCCAAACAGATAGAGTCTATGATAGCAGGGTGAAGGCATGGAAGCCCAAGCAGCATTGGAAAGCTCATATCTACAACCATAAAGCAGGAACCAGAGAGAGCATACTGGAAATATGGTAAAGCTTCTGGCACTTCAAAGCTTGTCCATTGTTGTATACTTCTTCTGGCAAGGCTACATCTTCTAACCCTACACAAACAGTGCCTGCCCTCAACTGGGAACTATGAATTCAAGTGATAAAGACTATAGGTAGGAGGTGGGGATCTCATTCAGCAGGTTGCCATCTCAGAAGGGCCTTTTGATCTTGGCACCTTAAACGGCATTTGTAGCAGGATATGTTTGTTGTTGCTTTAAGGGAGTAGAAAGAATTTTAGGGTCTCTTTTACAAAAGAAAAGCTTATTTGGGTAAGATTTAGCCCTAAGGACACCCTTCCTTTTATGCCAATCCAGATTCAATCTCTCCTTAATGGGTCTCTTATCCTTAATAATTATAGCTTTACTGCACAAGCCGCCACTGTAACATTAAATTTGCCAGGGTTTGTTTTCTTATCAAAATGCACATTTTTTTTCATTTTTGCTCTATTCAGATTCATTGTATTGTTTTTCTCTAAAACGTAGTATTTCTCTCTGCCTTCTTTGCTCTTTTCTGTTACAATGCTCACAAGAGTCATTACTAATAACCATAGGTCAAGAAATATTAGAATATCATCAAGTCTCTTTTGCGAAAGAAATTCGTTTACTATTTTAAAATTTAATCTCAGGTAAGTTGCTTTTCGGACACGAGAAGAAAACAGTCACTTTCTTGGCCAAAAGATCACAATAACAGACTCAAGCTTAAATGCTAATATTGTTCCTTTCTGAAACTTCTTAATCTTGGCCACAAAAGTTAGCATTGCTCTCAGTGCTGCTGTCTTTTCAGCTCCTTGTATGAGTGCCATAATGCTCTGTCTACAGTATTAAATTACTTTTCTAGAACAAAGTTCTAAAGTCTTCTACATTTCTCTAAAATTCATTATGATCAAGTTCTTCACAGCAAGAGCTTATACTCTGGTAAGAACTTCTCTATCAAGTAATTTTTTTGTTGTGAGAAAACACCATGAGCAATGAAGCTTATGAAAGAAATAGTTTGTTTTGACTTATGGCTCTAGCGGATTAGAATGCATAATGGCAGGGAAATGTAGGAATAAAGGGAAAAAAACAGGTTAGGCAGCTGGACGAACTGGTTGAGAGATCATGTCTTGAACCACAAGCAGGAAACAGAGAGAGGGAACTGCAAACAAGGCAGGCCTTAAAACCTCTCAATACCTGCTAATAGTCATTTAGTTTCTCCAGCAAGGTCACATGTCCTAAACCTTCACAAACAGTACCATTAACTGGGGTTCAAGTGACTTTTTTTTTTCATCCAAACCACCACAATTAGTATCAATTATAGCAGAAATACCTACAGTAATATAAAACAAACACTACTCAGTGTCAGTAATTCTGGATCATAGCTACAAAGGCCTACAAAACTAAGTCTTCTAGTCTTTGTCATGGTGGAGTCCAAAGAATCCTCCAGAAACACAATTCTTCAAATGTTTAAAATAAATATAATGCTAGACTTGGTGGTACATTCCTCTAATCTCATTACTTAGGAATCAGAAGCAGACAGAGATTTATGAGTTCCAGGTCATTCTAGGTTTTGTAGAGAATTCCAGTACAGGCAGGATATGGTGTCATTTTGGTTACTGTTCTATTGTTGTGAAGAAACACCTTGACCTAGTCAACTTTTATAAAACAATTATTTAATTGGAGGTTTGCTTATAATTTCAGAGGTGTAGTATATTATCATTGTGACAGAGAACATATCAACATGCAGGCAGGCTCTGAAACTGAGAGATATATCCTGATTTGTAAGCCAGGAGAAAGAATTTGGGTTTGGCTGGATCTTTTGAATCTTCAAAGACCAACCCCATTGACACATTTATTCCAACAAGACCACATCTCCTAATCCTTTTTAACTTTCAAATAATGCCACTCCCTGATGATTATGTATTTAAATATATGAGGCTTTGGGGGTCATTCTTATTCAAAACACCATATTCTACTTCCTAACCCCCATAAGCTCCTAGCCAAAATGTCATGCAAAATGCATTTAGTTCAACTTCAAAAGTCTCCATAATTTTTCAGTTTTAGGACTGCTTATACACGCAGTCTCTTCAGCAACTCATGAAATCTCTTACTATAATCTGTAAAATCCAAATATAAAAAGTAGATCACCTGCTTCCATCATTCAATTGAACAGGCTATGTGTATATGCATAAATAAATAAGTAAACAAACAAACATGCAAATATATAAACATGCAAATATATAAACATGTAAAGTTATAAATATATTAATATGTAAGTATATAAACTAATAAATATATAAACATATAAATATATAAACATAAATATTTAAAAATATAAATACATAAATATTTGAATACATAAATATATGAATACATTAATATATGAGTACATGAATGTATGCATGTATGAATATAAGAATACATAAATATATAAATATATACATTTCAAAAGGAAGGAAATACTGGCTCAAAACAAGACAAAAACAATCAATCAAACAAACAGAAGGGCAAACTCAGCATTTTCATTTCCAATATCAAACTACTCTTCAGATCTTCAACTCCTTTCAGTGTTTTTAATTGCAGCACAATTCTTTCTCTTAGAATGGTATCACCCCTGGTCTACTTCTCCCCTTGGTAGATGTCTCACAGCTATAGGAGCTCAACATCTTCGAGTCTCCAAGGCAATCCATGTTTTACCTTCACTGCTTCACACAATGGCCTCCCTGGCCCTCAATGTAGGAATACAGGAACACCCATTGACAAATGCCTCCTCTTAGGTACTTCCCTTAAGGAGATTTCATATCCCTTTACTTTTATTTTGACTCTAAAGCCAGGAATACTTAGCAGAAGATGCCAGGTTCATCTGCTTCCTGTTTCTGGAATTTAGCTCCTCATTCAAATACATTTCCAACAGCTTGAAATGGGGTTTTACGCCTTTTATTCCATTTAGTTATCAGACTAATCATTGAACCTTTTATCTTCATAAACACTGGATTTCGCTCCAAATAACCTATTCTGGTGCTCATTTTTTCTCCTTAAGCAGTGTAATTTGTACTGTTATCTGTTCATCTTGCTCCATTTGATGATAGATCTGCATAACATTTACAACTAATAAGGCATCACAGTAAGTAAGAGGCTATCTTGAAATCTGCTAATTAACTTGTCAGTTTAACTTATAGTGTAAGTTTAAGACAAGGACAGAAAGCAGCCACATCTTTTGCTAAAATATCACAAGCATGGCCTGTAGGAAACTTTCTAATATTCATCTACTCTCAAATTTCTTGAGTTGGGCCCCAGAGTTCAAATTTCCCACAACACTGTTTTTCCACTGTTTTTGTTTTTAAGTACTTAGGATTTTTTAAGTGTCTGAAGTTTTTATAGTTTTTTGTTTTCTTTTGGTTTTTGTTTTTGTTTTGTTTGTTTTTGTTTGTTTGTTTGTTTGTTTGTTTTTTATTTCATTTAGGATCCATTTTTTTTTTAATTTAGGGATTTTTTGGGGGGGGGGTTTAAAGGACTTTAGGTTATTTTTTAGGGTCATAGGGTTTTTTTTTTAGGGTTTTAGGTTTTTTAAAAAAAATTTAAGGTTTTTTTTTGGTTTTAGTTTTTTTGTTTTTTTGTTTTTTGTTTTTTTTTTTTCTGGTTTTTAAAGGTTTTTTGTATTCACGTGTTAGGGTTTTCTTTTTTTTTTAGTTTTTTGAGGTTTTTTTTTGAGGGTTCTATATTTCTTTTACAATTTTAACATATTTTAGGATTTTATGATTTTTAAACTATTTTAGGGTGTTTTAAGGTTTTTAGATTTTTTTTAATGGATTTTAGGGTTTTTAAGGGTTTGGGGTGGTTTTTTTAAGGCTTTAGTTTTTTTTTTTTTTTTTTTTTTTTTTTTTTTTTTTTTTTTAGGGGTTTTAGCTTTTTTGGTGTTTTAGGGTGTTTTTATGTTGTTTTGTTTTGTTTTTGTTTGTTTGTTTGTTTTTACATATTTTTAAAGGGTTTTGGAGTTTTTTTGGAGATTCAGAGTCATAAGGTATTTGAGGGTTTGGAGGATTTTTTTTTAAGGCTTTAGATTTATTCAGGGTTTTAGGGGATTTTTAAGGTCTTTTTTAGGGTTCTAGCAGGTTGTGTTTTGTTTTGTTCCTTGTTTTTTTTTTTAGAATTTTAGGTTTCTTTTTTTTTAAGGGTTTTTTAATTGAAAGGGTTGGGAGGTAGCCACCTGACAGTTGCCAGTTCAAGACCCCAATAAGTCTGTGTCTTACCTTCTTCCTGAACTTTGAAGTCTGAGCTGCTGTAGTTTAAATTAATACTTAAAACAGCAAAGGAAGAGAAACTACTAAAAACCAAACAAACAAAAAATAAAACAAAACAAAAACAAAACAAAACAAAACAAACAACAACAAAAAAAAAACTTTGCCACTAAGTGTTCAAGAATAGCCACAGCATGTACAGCATGTATGTCTGCCATTAACTCTGTAGTGAGAAAATGCTGCTTATCCAACATCATTGTTTGGTTTTTTGTTAGGATATTTGCTTTTGGTTGTTTGGGTCCCTGAAAAAAAATGGTCTTCTTAAATCTGTAATTGAGCTGAGAATTCATAAAGCCCATTCTCCTCCAACCGGTATTCTATAGAACACAGTATAACTATCTTTATTAATTGTTTTTGAGTATCTTAAGGGGCTGGTTATCTATCCCCATCGAGTTCATCCTAGTGGTATTTCTCAGTTGAATTTAATTACTGATATTCATTAATAGGGGAATTCTTTCTTGGGAAAGTTGGGAAACTAAGCACCTACTTTCATACATTGGAAGAACTAACATGTTTAAACTTAAGTGTGTAGTGATCTCTGCATTTGGAACAAGCAGTTGTTCATTGGATAGGTCCCAGGAAGTTCTCCTATAAAGGTCAGATCAGATTCTGATCAGTAAGGAAAGAACATTAACAGGGAGGCAATGACATAAGGAACTCCTTCTCTGAACTTTCTATTGTATCCCAGAGAGATCATGGAATCCCCCTGTGATGTCAGAACTATATAGCAACACTAAGTGCAATTAGTGTATTCACTATCTGCATATAAGACTCTTCCACACGTATGTTTGTAAGGTTTAAATATCTATGTTCGAGAGAAATGGAACCATAAATAGACCAGAGAGAGTGACAGAAGAATGCTTGTGTTTCCTCTCCAGGTGAAAAAGCAAAAAGTAAGTGGTCCTGGTGAGGCAAAGTAAGTAGGAGCAGGGCATATAGATCATCCTGGAGGAGATGGAATTGAGGTGAAGATTTCAATAATGTGAAACAAGATATGGAATCTCTGGGAAGCAAATGGACTTAACTGCTTATCTTAATTCCTGAAAGCCAAATATTCCAGAATATTTTATGTCCTTACATGAAGCCTGACTGGTATGGCCAAAGTTGTGCTGCCACTTTTGGCCTTATTTGGCAGTAGCGGTACAGGTACAGCATGTCAATGAAAGGTGACCATCAGGAGTCAGGTTAGGGCTAAAGATTCCCAGTTGAAGATAGTGCATGACAACATTTTACTCCTGGTGAATATTTTCACTTGCAGTGGCTATGTGACAGTTATAACAGGAAGAAAAATGAGGTATTGGCTATGTGATCTCGTTTGCAGAACTTTTCTGACTTTTCCTGAGAGTTTTACCATATGTTTACTGAATCATCTTTTGAGGGTAACAGGCATTTCTCTAGTGTAGCTTAAACAACACTCAGACAAAGTGGATTAATATTTAGAGTGGATCCTTTTGCCAGCTCAGGGTTGTTTATGGTGAATTGATTAGTCTGTTGACCATTATTTTCCCCTGCATGACTTTTTATCCCATGATAAATACCTAGATTAATAAAAGAGGAGACCTAGTTATTGACAGCAGCTGAGTTCATTTTGACAATCATTTTTCTCTGGGCTTTTGAAACCAGAGGCTGGAGTGCATTTAGCCTTGTTGCATCCTGTGAAATTGTTAATTTGCAAGGAAATGTGATCTCTGTATTCAGCCTAAGCATGTTTAGGGAGGCAGAGGAATTCCTGGCTCATTAGATACCCTCCCATCTACACAGACTTTGGCATCTCAAGTCATGGACACAAATCTTTTTTTTTTTTTTTTTTTTTTTTTTTTTTTTTTTTTTTTTTCATTTCATTGGGTTCTAAGCATGCACTGTTTCTATTTGGAAATAAGAGTGGTCAGTCCATTTTTATGACTTCTCATTATGAAAGCTTTCCTGTATTTTTCTCCCTTCAGGGACTGCAGAGAGCCAGCATCCCCTTCTATAGTTCATCCCAAGATGCGGTTGAAGAAGAAAAGTAGAGACTGAACTCATGGTAGCAGCTGATGACCAGTGAGAGGAATAATTTTTGAGATTAGATCATCACGACTGAAGGAAATTGGACAATAGATATACATTGCTTCAAACACCGGGATGACTATGTTATTTTTAAATTGTCAACCCCATCCTTTCCATTTAAGACCTTGGGCTGTACATTCATGGTGTCCTTGTGCCCAATCTCATGTGCCTAAATGTTACTCAAACCAGAAAACCAATCAGAAGCTTGCATAGGAGTGAAACAGGAAATTGAATCTTCTGATTCCTCCAATGAAAATGAAAGCCTTTAGTCTGAGTAACAGAAATCGGAGATTAAGGTAGCAGAGAGGGCATTTTCAAAATATTTTTGGAAAGGCCCTGATAAATACTGACTTGTTTGAGACTGTTGTGAATTAGTGATGGTGTTTCATACTTCACTTTCAGGTGCTGGGTGCTCATGGTAACAGACAGACGGGCCTGGCCACTTTTTTTTTTTTTTTAATATCAGTGCTTAAGTGGAATAACTCATGTCATTGCTGATCCTCCTGTTTCTTATAACTTGTACTTTGGGTTAATATTGTTCAATGCATTTTTTCTGCACTAGAGTATGTTCTCATTTTCTCTGTGTGTGCCTCTGCCTCTCTATTTTCTGTGTCTTCCCTCTCTCAGATTTCTTTCCCCCCTTGAGTGTTTGTATATATGTAGAACCAAAATAGATTTCAGGTTTAAACTGTACAGCTAATAAGACATGATCAAAACAATTTAAACCAGACTATACTGGCATAATCCCTAAGACATAAATTTCCCCCTATTTGTGTACTCTCAGTGCTCTATATTCTGTCTGCTGCTGATTGGAACAGTGCTTTATTTTTCTGCAGAATCCTTCATGACCTTACCATGGTAGTACACTAAATAAAGTCTTACCAGGAATTCATTGAAATTGGAACTAGGAATCTGTTACCTATATAGAGGGTCCTCAGCATTGTTGTTAAGACTGCTGAGTGACAGTTACACCTTACTGTTTCTACAGAGGATCCTAAGGTGTGCATGTCCTGCCTGTGAAATAGATCTAGTCCCTTTGAATCCCTGGCACAAAACTTGTTTCCAATTGCTCAGTTATAACAGATTTTGTACTAACGTTTTCAGGCAAGATCCTTACTGTTATATATTTTTTCTATCCAAGATTTTATTACTATTGGTTGCTATTTTCCATTAAATCCTAAAGCTGTTTAAGCAAGTAAATAAAACTGGGAAAACACCTAGTGATATTAGGTCAAGTGTAGGATGAATGCACCTTGGAGTGGCAATGTCTCTTTGAATTAAAATGCCTTAAAATTAAATAGAAAATTGAGTTTTTTAGTAAAGTGAGTCACATTGATAGTAGGACGCTGTATCCTGTAAATACAAAAGAAGACTCTGCCCAACATCATTGAGAGTCCTGAGCTTAGGTCATCATGATATCCCTTTCTATGAGCTAAGATAATAAGTCGATCCATGAAAGCCAGTAAAGTCAGCAGTAGTCACTGAGTCCTGGGCTTCCTAAATACTAGGCAGTCACTGTGTCAACTGAGCTATGTCTACATTTATTATTCTACAACCCTCAACCTCCTAACTTTTTTTTCTTCACACAGATTCTTATGTAACTAGCCAAAGACTATAACCAATCCTGCTCTGGTATCATTGGTGCAGAGCAGAAATCACCACATTCAGCCCAGGGATTTTTATATTGGTGGCTCCATGATTTAGGTTCCTCTCCCAAAAGTGCATCACAATGTTGTGAGCACACAGATGGCTAGAATATTTATGTGCTAAAGAAAGTTTGAGGAGAAATCCAAAGGTAAGCATATAAGTTCTTAGGCAATACCAATGATATATCCCATCTCACATTGTGACCGGTACTGTAGGTCACTGTATGAATATATATGTCTCTCAGAGATCGAGAGAGACAGAGAGAGACAGAGACATAGAGACAGAGACAGAGAGAGACAGAGAGAGACAGAGACATAGAGACAGAGACAGAGAGGGACAGATAGAGACAGAGACACACACACACAGAGACAAAGAGAAAGAGACAAATTATATTCTCCTCCCCACCTGCATTCATCCTGGGATTGTTTTTCAGGAGTTTTATTGTTCGTATTGACTAAGAGGGGTGTTTTGAAGAAGGACTGAAACATTCTTGGGCAATGTTGGGAATGTAAAGACTCAGTTCCCCACATTGGTAAAATTATGCTATTTCCAATCAAGCCTAGAACTACCACCTGCTTTGCAAGGAAGATGTGCTCAATGACTATGTCTCAGCAGTCTTCTGGAAATGGCAGCTTAGTTTCTCTTCAGGACTAGGACAGCATCAGCAGTGAGGTAAAAGCTATTCACCATGACATATGCGGTCCCTTCTGTGAACATTCTGTTTTATCCTGGAAAGTTCTGTGAATCCACTGTGATGTCACCAGTGTTGTAGCAACACCAACTCCTCATAAACCATTCAGTCCCTTTCCATAGATGATTCATCACTGAAGCATCTACTTGGGAGAGAGAATGGGAAGCATAGAGATCAGAGACTGGCAGAAGGAAGCAAGACTTCAAGCTGAGAAAAGAAAGTGTTCCTGTGGAAATTACAGTGAGTTTGGGCAGATGATATGGAACTTCCTGATGAAGGTAAATCTGAGCTAGCCCACATCTTTATCTTGAAAGCAATTTTAGTCAGTGTTATAAAGCTCTCCTGTTAGGTATAATACCCAAAATTTTGCTCAATATCTGACTCTGCAGTAATGTTTAAGCAGGATCTAGGATTTGTGGTGGGAAAACTGGAAAAGTTGAATCAAGTGATTTTGGTATGCCAAGGCCAGTAGCAGGAACCCATTGTGGCTGTTCCTTGGAAGGTTCTGTCAGTAACTGACCAATGCAGATGTGTTTCCTTGGAGCCAACCTTCAGACTAAGTTCATGGACCACATTTCGGGAACTGAAGGAAGAATTGGAGGAGCTGATGGGGGAGGGGGGAATAAAACCTGAGAGGAGGAACAACAGCAGGTAGCCAAACTACTTAGTAATACCATATACTAGAACACCAACCTATGAGTAAACAGGGAGAGTACTGTGGCTCCAGGTACATATGCAGAAGAGGAGAGCCTTGTCTGACATAGATGGGAGAGGAGAACCTTGGTCCTGTGGAGGTTTGATACCATAGTATAGGTACATGCTGGAGTAGTGTGGCAGGAGAGGATGAGGGTGAAGGATAGCAACCTCATAGAAACAAAGGGGAGGGAATGAATGTGGATGTGGGATGCTAGGGGTGGTGGAGTGGTAACCACTTACTGTGATATCTTTAGATATTGAAACAAATGGAATGATTAATAAGAAATTTTATGAAACAATAAGCTAAATTAAACACATTTATCAAAAATTTAAAAAGAGAAGTGAGAGCTAAGTCACACAATGAGAGCCAAGTCACACAATGAGAGCTAAGTCAGGCTGCTGAATGTTAGGAAAGTGTTTGATTGTCCTTGCTGTATGTCTCCTCTCAGGAATTGAAGTTACATACTTGCTAATTTTTGATGGTTCCCCATCCTTTACCTTGAATAATCAAAGGCAGATGGATATTCATCTTTCATTTGAAGAAACTTGGTCTCATATTGAATTCCTGTTTTTAATGGGGACATCAGAATTTGCTTATTCCTCCCTAAATTGGCCCTTTTCTCTTTATGATTTTCAGAGGGCTCTAGTACAAACAATTTAAGTTTATTACCGAATGTCTAACAAACAATGAGACTCAGACTTTGGTTATTTTATTTGTCTTTAACAATTATTGGTGGGTAACCCCTAATATACTCTTCTAAATTTTTGGTTACCTATTTTCCTAGCAGTGTACTTTAGATATGTGTTGTTGACTTTTTCTATGTGTTTATGGTTAAAGAGAAAAAAGGAGAATATAGTAATATTTTAAAAATTAGACAACTAGGGATGAATTATTAAATCTAGTCTTAAAAGAAATCCTATTATGTCCATAATCTTACATTGGTACAGATCTTCCTATTTTAATACAAAACTGACTTTCTATTTTCCTACATTGGTCCATAATTTTGCATATTGATACAATTTAAGGTTTTCTTTGGTGTAAATTTTTATTTATGCATTTATGTATTTATGTATTTATGTATTATTTATGTATTTATGTATTTATGTATTTATGTATTATTTATGTGTTATTTATGTATTATTTATGTATTTATGTATTTATGTATTTATGTATTTACATATTTACGTATTATTTATTTATGTATTTGTATTTATGTATTTATGTATTTATGTATTTATGTATTTATGTATTTATGTATTTATGTATTTATGTATTTATGTATTTATGTATTTATGTATTTATGTATTTATGTATTTATGTATTTATGTATTTATGTATTTATGTATTTATGTATGTATATGTATTTATGTATTTATGTATTTATGTATTTATGTATTTATGTATTTATGTATTTATGTATTTATGTATTTATGTATTTATGTATTTATGTATTTATGTATTTATGTATTTATGTATTTATGTATTTATGTATTTATGTATTTATGTATTTATGTATTTATGTATTTATATGTATTTATGTATTTATGTATTTATGTATTTATGTATTTATGTATTTATGTATTTATGTATTTATGTATTTATGTATTTATGTATTTATGTATTTATTTATGTATTTATGTATATTTATTTATTTTGCCTAAGGAAAAGAGCATTCACTATTGAATTGACAAGTGAAGCACCTATACAATACTCATGATGATGGCAATTGTTTTGCTCTAATGAAAGACTCTTTCACACTATAAAGTACATGTTAGGCTGCTGATTGTTACAGAATACATAGATTATTGTCCTCTCCTTGGGTCTTCTGTCCAACATTGGGGTTATTTGACCTGCACTTTTTGATGTTTCCTCATTACCTTGGACACTAAATAATAAAATGGTGATGCCTCTTTCTTTTAGAGGAACGTGGATCCCTATCTGTATTGGTAACTTCTGAATTTCTTGTTACTCCCTAACTTGTTTGTTATCTATTTATGGTTTTGAGAGGTCAACTGTCAAGTCTAATTTGGAACACTATATTAGTCTTCATTGGTTCCTGGGTCTTAGTGGGATTAATGAAGCCTTGAAACAAGAATGACTGTAGAAAACAGGCAGACCGTTCTATAAGGAAGCTGTTTCTAGGGACATCCACAGCCCAATCCTGATGGAGCAGATCAGCTGAAGAAGAAAGAGAGCATGCTGAGGGAGGGTAAGGAAGGATAAAGTGTAAGGCTCTGGAGGATAAACACTTGGGGAAGATCAATCTGATATATAAGGACAAACAGAAATAGACTAGCAACAATCAGACAAAGAGAGCAGGAGATAGGACAGGCAGCTTAGTCTAGAACCATTTGCCTTTTACACTGCCTGTCTGCTCATCCATCTACCTTTGCTTGTAGCCATTACTTTTCTAATCTACCAAAATTATTGTGGATGAAGTTTTTGATGTGTTCCTAGATTCAGTTTCTGAGTCTTTTATTGAGTATTTTTGCATCAATGTTGATAAGAGAAGTTAGTCTGAAGATTGTTTTCTTTTATTCTTTAGACCATTTTTTACACTCCATACGTCATCTCCATCCTGTCCCCAAACTGCTCTCCATCGCTTACATTGTTCTTCTTTTCCCTGTCTCCAAGAGTGCGTCCCCACTCCTACCCCCATACAGCCAGACCTTCCTACACCCTGTGGTCTCAAGTCTCTCAAAAATTAGATGTATCTTAGATGTTCATTGAGGACAGACTAGGCAGTCATCTGATATATATATATATATATATATATATATATATGTATATATATATATATATATATATATGTGTGTGTGTGTGTGTGTGTGTGTGTGTGTGTGTGTGTGTGTGTGTGTCTGTGTGTGTGTGTGTGTGTCTGTGTGTGTGTGTGTGTGTGTGTGTGTGTGTGTGTGTGTGTGTGTGTGTTTCTGGGCATCCTATCAGTTAGTGTATGCTTGGTCGTTAGTGGCTCATTTTCTGAGAGATATCTGGGATCCTGGGTAATTGAGACTTCTAGTCTTCCTACAGGGTCACCCATTTCCTCAGCTTCTTCCATATTTTTCCTAATTCAACCACAGAGGTCCACAGCTTCTGTCATTTGGTCATTTGATAGTATCTTCATCTGACTCTTTCAGCTATGTATTAGATTTCTCAGAAGACAGCCATGGTGGTTCCTCTTGGCAAGAACACCACAACAACAGTAGACAGTGTCAGATTTCCTGGCCTCCCTGTGAGCTGGATCACAATTTGAGCCTGTCACTGGAACTCCTTTCTGTCATGCTCTTCTCTATTTTGTTCCTGCAGTTCTTTCTTCAGACAGGAACAATTCTGGGTCAGAGCTTTTGACTGTGAGATGGCAAATGTATCTCACCACTTCATGTCCTATCCATCCACTTGAGGTGGAATCTACAAATTCCCTCTCCCCACTGTAGAGCACTATGAACGTCCCTCACTTTGAGTCCTGAGAGTCTCTCACCTCCCTGGTCCATTGTACATTCTGGTGATCCGCCACATCCTACATCCTGAGGTTGCCTGTTTCTATTTTTTTTTGATGGCTCTCAGGGATTCAGTAATGCTCTCTCCACAATACCTGATCTTGTTCCCACTTTCCTCTCTCTGTCTCTTCCCTCCCTTTTGCCCTCCAACCTCCTGAGTGGAATTGAGGTATCTAAACGTGGGCTCTTCAGCTTGTTAACTTCCTTGTGTCCTGTGGGTTATACCCTGAGTATTCAATACTTTTTTGGCTAATATCCACTTATTAGTGGAAACATACCATGCATGTCCTTTTGGATTTGGGTTCTCAGTCAAGATGATATTTTCTAGTTCCATGGATTTTCCAGCAAACTTCATGATGTCCCGCTTTTTCATAGCTGTATAATAGTTCATTGTGTAAATGAACCACATTTTCTGTATATAACCTTGCATTGTGGGACATATGGGTTGTTTTCAGTGTCTGGCTAACATAAATAAGGCTGCTATGATCATAGGAGAGCTCATGCCCTTGTGGCATGGCACTGTGAGAGGCCATGGAAGTCCACTGGAGAAGTTATAGCCTCAGCTGTAGTTGATGGCCCAGGACTGAAGGGGTCATGCAAAGGATTTGATGATTTGCACCATGAAGAGAGCATATGAGAAACTATTGGTGAAGCCTAGTTGAAGTGGAACACCCCAGTGTATTGCAGATGTCAGTACCATGGTGTGATCACTAAAGACAGCAGCTGTAGTGGAGTGGATCAACCTTAGCTTAGATTGCTACAGAGGGCAGAGCTGGAGAAGTGATTCCAGCCCTTAATAGGAGACCAAAAGATCATCAAGTGGAATCCCAGACACTGAAACAGGAACCTGTAACATTGAAATTGTCTTGGACACTCAAAGATGTTAAAAATGCCAGAGCCATGTTATACATGCCGAGGAAAGCTGCTAACAGAGAGTGGAACCAGCCAAGGAAAAAGCAATTTGTTGCAGTCAACAAAGATGAAAAAGGAGTGGAGATCTAAAGACCACTTTGACATCTACCATGGAGATGCAGAGTTTGGAATTTGCCCAGCTGTATTCCTACCTTGCTTTGGGGATTACATTAATTAGTTGGATACATCTCAGAAGAGACCTGGATCTTTGGATTTTTAACATTGTTGAGACTGCTATAGACTGAGGATTCTGAAAGTTGGACTAAATGCATTTTGCATTAAGTTTTATTTAAGTATGGAACCATAGACTATGTTTTTGGAAAAGTCTATGGGGACTAGGGAGTGGCACCATCTGGAGGTGTGGCCTTTTGGAATAAGTGTGACCTGGCTGGAATGGATGTGTCAGTTTTGTGTGGGCATAAGATCCTTACCCTAGTTGCCTAGAAGTCAGTCTTCCACTAGCAGCCTTGAATAATGATGTAGAACTCTCAGCTCTGCCTGTGCCATGCCTGCCTGAATACTGCCATGCTCTCACCTTGGATATAACGGACTGAACCTCTGACTCAACCTGTAAGCCAACCCCAATTAAATGTTGTTTTTATTAGACTTGTCTTGGTCATAGTGTCTGTTCACAGCAGTAAAACACTAAGTAATACAATGACAAAGCAAGTATCAAGTTAGCATACAAACAAGCACATATTTTTTTTCTTTAATTGTTATACAATCTGCTAAAGCTCTATAATATTAATTGTAAAATGTTTTCAAGGCTGGCCTTTTATGTTGAAAAACCAGGAAATAGTTTTGCTACCTGTCATTGATTGCCCTTGCAATCTCATGATAGTTAGAGCACTTATTTGAAATGTCTTGGATACTAAAAGTAAAGTACCAAATTAAATAATTCAAGAGAAAAGAAATGGATAGAGACAGGAGTTGTCATATATTGAATATGTTTGCAAATGGATGTCAGGTATTGTGTGGCTCATTAGGTTTTTAGACTTTTAAGGCAAATTATTTTAAGACCCAAATACTACACCTACTAAAAAATAGTCATTTTCCAAAAGTAGAATAAGAAATATTTAGTACAAAAACATTATGACATTTTTATACATGATTGTCATGTACTTTCCTTATACTTATCCTCACCACTCCCACTCTGCATGTCTGTCACTAGCTTCCTTTTTTCCTTATAAATACTCCCACTTATACTTTAATGTCATGTATGTGTAAATGTGATGGATGATTCTGGCTTGTTTTATATAACATGATAATCTCCAATACTATCCATTCTCCTGGAAATAACATAGATTTATTCTGTATGAGTAGTCACCTTTTATTTAGAATAAAGATTGCATAAAATAAATAGAATCTTAAATTTTCAAGGCTCTCCTATACTGTTTAAATGTTTTGAAATATTCTGAAACTATATGATTAAAAAAAAAAACAAACAAACACACACACACATGACTTATTTAACCAAAAGACGGTCATAGAAGTATTCATTTCTTTCACTCAGTTCTTAAAATTATGTCTTAAAGTTTTCTCCCCAAATAAATATTCCTGCTTTAGGACATTTGTTTAGTCAAATGAAACAAGAAAATGTGATAATATGACAATTTGTCTTACAAAGCTTAAACAGAATTGAAATTATGAATTTTACGTGATTGTAGATGGAATTTGTTAATAAAATATTTACCTGCAGCTAATTCCAAAACATTACTTTAGTAAGTGTCAAGTACATTTGACTTTTAAAATGAGTCTATTTGGTAGGAATATATAGTGCATTAACAGAATTTAAATGATTGAAACAAGTGGTATAGGAGTAGAAGGAGCAAAATACACATTTATGGGACTCAAAAGAGATCATAGCATAGTAAAATGTGGAAAAATAGATACTATGCAGCATTCTTATTAAATCAAATCTTGCATATGCAGAATTTGATTTTTACATAATTTTATTAAGTTGGTGACATGCCTACCACTAAATACTAATTTTGAAATTGAAAAGAAATCCTCACAAAGCTTCTTATCAATTTCAATAACATCACATATAGCATTAAAATATAAGCAACGTTGAATATGACTTCATTCTCAAATTGTATAGCACGGGAATACCATGTTAAATAACCTAGCTACCATTATAGGAATTTCTTAGGGTATTCTAAAAGATTGCCTTTTCACTAAAATGTGGAAATAATTTCTTAGTTACAGATATACTCATCTTTTATCTTTGTAGTCAGAAGCTCAACACCTTCTAACATTAAGGCTTTATTTACAAAACATAACAGAAAGAACAAACTAGAAAACTTTTCTCATGTGAAGATGCCTTTCAAATCTCAAGTGAAGTAAATTTTTATTTTGATCATACTGACAAAGATGAAAGTATGGTATAACTCTCTGGTCGCATATAACTTAAGAAACATGGTGTGACTGGTCACTTATAAGCTATAAAATACACTTGTCAATGCAAGTGTTATTAATGATCCATGATGTTTATTCCAAGCTGAGCACTAAATGTGAGTCACTGAAGTGCCAGATTGTTTTGAAAACAGTTTTCATCAGCAAATAATAAGATGCAAATGACCACAAATCCTGTATAAAACAGCACAGATAAATCCATTAATTACTCTCAATTGATCATTTCAAGTAGGTTTTTTCCTTTTAAAGATACTATAGAAATGAATTTAAAGATTATGCAGTTCATCATGAATATAATGATCAAGTCTCTAAGCTGTAAAATTCATGTACATTAATCATTTATTGTTATCTTATCCTAAGAGAGTGGTAAGATCATTCAATACATAACCATATGAGAGCTTCAGGATGTTTGGAAGATGAGTCAGTTATGTTGGAGCTACACTTTTACAACAAGCACAAATTTAGGCTTTCCTATTAAGAAAGCACAAATAACGTTAGTAACACTTATCTATATTGCTTTTGAACTTTTAATAAATATAAACAGAGAGGCATCCCATTCCCATTTATATTTCAGGGAACATAAGTTTTTTTTTTTTTTCTTTTCATATACAGCTGTTATCTCAATTTGCATTTTAAATATAGCAAACAAATTATTTCATAAAATTTGCAGAGTAGCGGTTGAGATAGACATTTAGCAACTAAAGAAAGAATTTAATTACCAGTGATGAACAATTACTAGTGATAGGAAGGAATGAGAGAAAGATCGTGTTAGAGGAATGTTGCAGGAAGCAGCAGGCAAACAGCAGAGAAGGGGTTCCTTGTAAAAATCTAATTTTTATCGATTTTGATCTAATTATTAATCCCCCTAAGTAAAGACACTCAAAAAAGGGGGACAGGGGCTGATGAGTTGGCTCAGTGGTTAAGAGCACTGACTGCTCTTCCAAAGGTCCTGAGTTCAAATCCCAGCAACCACGTCGTGGCTCACAACCATCTGTAATGAGATCTGATACCCTCTTCTGGTGTGTCTGAAGACAGATACAGTGTACTTAGATATAACAATAAATGAATCTTTAAAAAAAAAGACACTCAGCTGAGATCATTAGAGTAAAATCAAAGTGTTGATTAGAGTGACAATACATGGAGTTGTTACCAGGAAATATTCAGGATGATGAAACCAGCTTTCCTAAATGTCAAAAGGAAGCGTCTCTCATTTCAGAAACCAGGTAAATATTAGCAAGAGAAATGTGTGGTGAGGTAGAACATGATCAGATATAACCAGTAAGTGTAGAATATATTTGCTGAAGTTATTATTTAGTACTTGGAATGTTGAAAGAACAATAAACTTAAAATATAAATGATTTTTACTGATATTAAATTTTTTTTCTGTAATTAATACAATGATGTGATTTAAGACCTTACTCACTCTTATTCACCAATCTACTTGAATTAAAGAATTTCAAGTTGTATTTTGTCTCCATGACTATTCTCTAGTGTCCATTTAACCCCTGGCCTCATAAGAAAATTCTCAAGATTCAAAGTACATTATTTCATCAGATATATAACAATAGAATATTGTCTCTACCAGAGCCATCTTATGTTCTTTCTCCATTGTTACCCACTTTCTGAAGAAATCATGTAGAGTGTACAATATACATGAATTTGGCAAGTTAAACCATCCTTATACTACTATTATTTGATTCATAAATTTTGAGTTTCAGGTTATACCAATCGGACCTACTAATAGGTTGTATAATTCTTTCAAATTTAAATACCTTAACAGGAGACACCAGCTCTTTATCATTTTATCTCACTAGTATGGCAAATGTAATGTGTGCATAGAATAAGCTTCCAGATACCAGAAGTTTATGCAAACAAAATAACAAAAGTTCTGTTATACTTTTAGATTGCATTAATTTTCATATTGATCTATTTCTTTACCGTCATTCTGGTTTTGGTGAGTAAGAAAATGGAAAGAAAAGTAGGAGCCAAAAGGTTCCTTGGGGATTTTTATTTCTTTGTTCTATTCCATTTAAATATCTATTTGTACTTCCCCATATAAATTATAAACTCTAGTGAAGGAAGATACTATAATTATCTTGTTCCTAGTATGGCTTCTTGTCCTAGCACCTCTCCACATGTTCAAAAAATTATTTGACTAATTACTAATGTTTATCTTTAATTTTAAATTAAACATATGGTCCTCTCTTGAAAATAACTATTCTTATGGAGTCTGTAGGAACTAAGGATGAATTGTAAATGCCTGAGAAACAACATAATTAAATATGTGAAAGCAAACACTAGTTTCACTTGAAAATACAAACCAAAGACTTTCAAAATCAGTGGAGGTAAAATCAGTCTATCCACAGGTTTGAACCAAGCAGGAATGTGGAAAAAAATTCCAGAGTGAATGTTGATAATACATATTAAAATATAGAACTGTGACTGAATAAAAGCCTTGAATTAGAATAGTCATTTCTTCTCCCAATAATATTGAAATTCAATTCATAAATGTAGGCTTTATATAGTGAAAGACTGAGATTCTTCCACCCACCTCATAGGAAACTCTTCCATCTCTGCATTGTTTGTGAATTTCTCACAGCATTTAGTTTTATGGAACATTTTCAAGTAGCATATTCCTCTATACAATGACACTTGGGATTATATAAAACCCATGACTAACATATTTGCCACATGATTTTATTAGGACACTAACAGCACTTTCTCGCATAGTAAAGGTAGGTCAGCCATAAGAAATTTACTTCAGTAATAAAGCAAGGAGGTAACAGGGCAGAGAGTAAGTAGTATCTATTACATTATAATGCTTAGCATTCATTTCACTTTTCTTTACTTTTGAACCTACTGACTACACCACTTAATATATTTTGCTCATATATTTCTGAATCTAGATTTTTTATGGTACCTTTCCAAACTGTCTCTAGTCTAGAGCATGTGATTTGATTTGGCCAGGGATGTAGGAAAAAAAAATGCAAGCAAATACTTGTAAAGTCTTTATGCAGTTTTGTTTCCTCTCTGATTTCTGCTAACATCATAGCAATATGCCTGGTTTAGCATGATGGAAGAATGGGATGGATACAGGGGTAGTGTCCTTTCTACAAATGATAATCTTTCTTTTGAAGTTAGAAGAGAACAGATGCATAAGAACTCCTAGTAGATACACATGAATCCTGGCCCGAAAAGTAGAAAAGACTAAAATCAATCAATGATTTTTCATTGAGTTAGCACTTTCACAACCTAAGGGAATACAGATTTATTTTGCATCACATTGTCAGAGTGTTTTGACCATCATGTCAATGCAGAGCAATTCACATTATGGCTGGCAAGAAAGAAGAGAATCAGCATTCCTAGCACTAGACTGGCTTGCTAATTTCTATCGTTTTCAATTCTGTAAGGGATTTCAGCTCATAGGATGGTGAAGCACACCTTTAAGAGAGGCCTTTATCCTCATATGACCATAGGAAACCCATTTATGCACACTCAGCAAAGTGTGCCTCACCAACAACTCATCACCAAGTTGATGAGTATTAACCACTGCACTTTGAGACACTAAATCTCTATGTTGAATGAATTCATACTGAGGATGGATGCTTGCATAATTGTTTTTGATGAAGAGTTTGGGGAAGTGAAACTGAACAGAAAGAAAATAGAGAATACATTTTTAAAATCATATTTTAAAATAAATATTTCTATAAAAACTGTAGCTGAGCACCCCCCCTTGAACTTCCAATGTTATATGTGTTGTCAATAGATCTCTAAGTAGGCATTAGCTCCAGGGTTCTCATTAGAAACTTTTAAATAGGCTAAAACGAAATAACATGAGATTAAAATGGGCAACATTCACTTGTATATTTAATACCAAGCCAAAGCTTTCAAACTAGAATTATTATGATAATTTAAAACCAATTCAACCAGCACTCTGAGATACTGATATCACACTGAGTACTTCCATTACTATTAAAATTGAGTAATTCCTTCCAATCTAAAACTGATGCATACTGAAGCCATTAGGGTTTTGGCAGAGTAGGATCAAATTTTAAATAAATGTGATATTAACAATGACAACTTCTAATCATTGCCTTCTTTGTCTAGAAAGATTTCTCAGAAATATCAAGGATGAAAAAAAAAGAAAATAAAGAGGAAATCTATCTGTCCTTCATTCATCAATTTAAATAGATTTAAACCGAACTAGTTCATTTCCAGCATATTGATTTTTCATTGTACCAGTATCCCAGTTCTAAAAATAAACTTTTTTTTTTCTTTTTCACGAAAACTGCTAAGTGAATGAATTGCTTTCATAGCTATATGGTGAAATATTTATTTACCTTATATTTTTTGGGCATGTCACAGCTGTGAATTATTTTGTTTGCTTTCTTGATTTTTGAAAATCTTCAAACTTGGCCTTCTCTCTAGGTGGGAGATTAGCTCCTAGTTGTATATGGGAATATGTAAACATTGTTGAAAATCCCTAAACAAATAAATTTCAGACGGTAATCCATGCATTAAATGCCTATTTTTCATACTGTTGAATAATCTATAGAGGATTGAATTTCTAAAGTCCTGTCTATAGGGACATGGTAATGGAATAGTGGTAGATTTTCTATAAAACTTTTTCTAGTCAAATAAACAACTGTATTAAACCTTAATGAGATTTTTACTCTGAATATAAAAGTATACTGAGAAAAACAAAATCCAGTTTACTATTAATATTAGTCAGTTAATAAATGTTAATTAGTACTACCTCCAAATTTTTCATGGTTGATTTGCACATATCTGTTGAATTGTATATTGCCCCTGAAAAGATTACTCAAAACTTGAAAGTTTTTCCTTTATTTCAGTAGCATGAGTTTCAGAAATGAAAGAGATATCACATTTTGAAGGCCATTTTATTGAAATTATATTTATTAGTATACTTCATTTTAAGAAAGAATTCTATTTCATCCAGTGTTTGATTTCTAGAAAGTCACTATTATGATAATTTCCATTTGAGTATACAATTTAGAAATACAATACAACCAAGAGAGAAGTAAATGATAGCCAAATTACAATTTGTAGATCCAGACTGATTAAGTACTAAGGAAGAGACTAGGAGGAAAACATGATCCCTAGCAGTAGGAAAGAGAATATAGTTTATATGTGGACTGTGGGCTGGGGTCAGGGTGGACAGGAACTGAAGTGTCAGGTGAGGAAGGGGAGGGAAAATTGTTGAGGGAGGTAACGGGAAGAGACAATTAGATTAGAGGAACATTTGAGTAGTGGTGTAAAAACTTAATTTAGTGCATAGTTCATAAATATGTGAATGTGATCCTAATATTCTTCAAATAATGGAGAAAGAGTCCCAACTGACCATCTCTTGTCACTGAACAAAACTTCTAACATCCAGGGTGAATTACATCCAACTGGATTGTTATTCAAAAGCATCCCATGGAAACCCGCAAAGAACCCAAACTGTTGTCAAGACAATTGGTGGCTCTCACAGCAAGGCTCAATTGTTGAACACCTATACAAACACTTGAACATAGAAATGCCCAGATGGTGCCTACATTGGACCATCACACATACATTCTAGAATCTTGTTATGGGAAAGTACTCTACAGACAGAACATAGACACCAATTTACCCACAAAAGTCTTTATCTACACTGCTGTCCTGCCTTCAAAATATGCTAGGGCTTGTGGGAGTAAACAACCAGAATTTTCTTTGACTTATGGCTCACTGCATGAGATGGAAATGACACTGCTTGTGTGACTAAGAACCAGAAAACAAAACAAAACAAAACAAAACAAAACAAAAAAAAAAGACATTTCTGCTTTTGTTAATTTGAATACTGTCTCTGTGCACTTTAATTAGTTTCCCTAGAGGTTTATGTACCTTGTTGATTTTCTCAAAAAGGCAGATTTTGATTTTGGTGATTCTTTGTATTGTTCTCTTTGTTTAACCCAGTTTTTTATATTTTTTCAGCTCAAAGTTTGATTACCTCCTGAGCTCTAGGTTTCTTGATTATTTCTGTTCTAGAGCTTTCAAGTGGGGTATTAAGTTGCTTGTATTAAATCATTCCAATTTCATTATGAAGTCACCTAGAGTTATACATTTTCCTCTTAAAACTGCATTCATTATATTCCATAAGATTGGGTATGATGTGTTTTCATTTTCATTGAATTCTATAAAGTTCTAGAATTCTTTCTATGTTTTTTTTCCTTGACCAAGTTATTATTGAGCAGAGAGTTATTTTGTTTCCACACACATGTGGACTTTCTGTTCTTTTTGTTGTTATTGAAGTCTAGCCTTAGTCTGTGGTGATCTGATAGTATTCATAGGATTCAATCTTCTTGTATCTCTAAAGGCTTGTTTTATGTCCACTTAGATTGTAATTTTTTAGAAGGTACCATAAGGTGCTGAGAAGAAGGTATATTCAATTGTTTTGGGGTGAAATGTTCTGTATATATCCGTTAAATCCATTTGGTTAATAATTTTTATAATTTTCACCATGTTTTTGTTGAGTTTCTGTTTCAGTTCATTGGTGAGAGTGGTGTGTTGAAGTCTCCCAGTATTATTGTGTGAGGTTAAAAGTGTGTTTGAGCTGTAGTAACATTTCTTTTTATGAATGTGGGTGTCCTTATATTTGATACATACATGTTCAGAAGTGAGACTTCCTCTTGGTGGAATTTTCCTTTGATATTATGTGTCCTCATCCCCACCTTGTTTGATTACTTTGTGTTGAAAGTCTATTTTATTGCACATTAAAATAGCAACTCATGGACACCCACAAGTAACAACACAGGATTTCCCACGGGATCCTAAGACCTCTGGTGAGTGGAACACAGCGTCTGCTCCAATCCAATCACATGGGACCTGAGACTGCATTAACTAGGGAAGCAGATAACCTGGCCTGTGCAGGGTCACAAGTCCCTTTCGGCCCACTCCAGCACCAGGGTGCCTTGCACACTGAGTCTCCAGACACCTGCAAGGAACCACACAGGATTCCCCACCAGATACTAACACCTCTGGTGAGTGGAACATAGTGTCTGCTCCAATCCAATTGTGTGGGGCATGAGACTGCACCAATTAAGGAAGCAGATAACCCAGCCTGATCAGGGGCACAAGTCCCTTCCAGTTCACTACAGCAGCTGACTTCTTTGTTCTCATAGTTTCTAGATACCACCAAGGTCCTCACAGGACCCTCCACGGGATCTTAAGAACTCTGGTGAGCAGAATACAACTTCTCCTAGGAGGCAGGTTGGAACACAAGATGCCTGGAAACCTTCCCTGCAAGAGGAGAGCTTGCCTGCAGAGAGTACTCTGACCACTGAAACTAAGGATAAAGCTAGTCTCCCAAGTCTGTTGATAGAGGCTAACATAATCACAAGAGGAACAAGCTATAACCAGAGACAACTATAACAACTAGCTCCAGAGAATACCAGATGGCAAAAGGCAAACATAAGAATCCTACTAACAGAAATCAAGACCATTCACCATCATCAGAACGGAGCACTCCCACCCCACCTAGTCCTGGGCACCACAAAACAACCGAAAACCTAGACCTGGATTTAAAAGCATATCTCATGATGATGGTAGAGGACATCAAGAAGGACTTTAATAACTCATGTAAAGAAATACAGGAGAAAACTGCTAAAGAATTACAAATCCTTAAAGAAAAAGAGGAAAACACTACCAAACAGGTAGAAGTCCTTAAAGGAAAACAAGAAAACACTCCCAAACAGGTGATGGAAATGAACAAAACCATACTAGATCTAAAAAGGGAAGTAGACACAATAAAGAAAACCCAAAGTGAGGCAACACTGGAGATAGAAATCGTAGGAAAGAAATCTGAAAACCTAGATGCATGCATCAGCAACAGGATACGAGAGATGGAAGAGAGAATCTCAGGTGCGGAAGATTCCATAAAGAACATCGGCAAAACAATCAAAGAAAATACAAAACACAAAAGGATCCTAACTCAAAACATCCAAGAAATACAGGACACAATGAGAAGACCAAACCTATGATTAATAGAAGTTGATGAGAATGAAGATTTTCAAATTAAAGGGCAGCAAATATCTTCAACAAAATTATAGAAGAAAACTACCCAAAACTAAAGAAAGAGATGCCATGAACATACAGGAAGCCTGCAGAACTCCAAATAGACTGGACCAGGAAATAAATTCCTCCCGACACATAATAATCAGAACAACAAATGCACTAAATAAAGATAGAATATTAAAAGCAGTAAGGGAAAAAGGTCAGGTAACATATAAAGGCAGGCCTATCAGAATTACACCAGACTTTTCACCAGAGACTATGAAATCCAGTAGAGCCTGGACAGATGTTATACAAACACTAAGAGAACACAAATGCCAGCACAGGTTAGTATACCCAGCCAAACTCTTAATTACCATAGATGGAGAAACCAAAGTATTCCATGACAAAACCAAATTCACAAATTATCTTTCCACAAATCCAGCCCTTCAAAGGATAATAACAGAAAAAATAACAATACAAGGACAGAAACCACGCACTAGAAAAAGCAAGAAAATAATCCCTCAACAAACCTAAAAGAAGACAGCCACAAGAACAGAATGCCAACTCTAACAACGAAAATAAAAGTAAGCAACAATTACTTTTCCTTAATATCTCTTAATATCAATGGATTAATTCCCCAATAAAAAGACATAGACTAACAAACTGGCTACACAAACAGGACCCAACATTCTGCTGCTTACAGGAAACCCACCTCAGGGAAAAAGACAGACACTACCTCAGAGTAAAAGGCTGGAAAACAATTTTCCAAGCAAATGGTCTGAAGTAGCAATTCTCCAGGTCAAGGTGGAGTAGCCATTCTAATATTGAATAAAGTCGACTTCCAACCCAAAGTTATCAAAAAAAAAAAAACAATGAGGGACAATTCATATTCATCACAGGTATAATCCTCCAAGAGGAACACTCAATTATGAATACCTATGCTCCAAATGCAATGTCAGCCACATTCATTAAAAACACTTTAGCAAAGCTCAAAGCATAAACTTCAACACACACAATAATAGTGGGAGACCTTAACACAACACTCTCATCAATGAACACATCATGTAAAGAGAAACTAAACAGGGACACAGTGAAACTAAAAGAAGTTATGAAACAATTGGATCTAGCAGATATCTACAGAACATTTTATCCATAAAAAAAAGGATATAACTTCTTGTCAGCACCTCACGGGAACTTCTCCAAAATTGACCATATATTTGGTCACAAAACAGGCCTCAACAGATACAAAAATATTGAAATTGTCACATGCATCCTGTCAGACCACCATGGACTAAGGCAGAACTTCAATAACAACATAAATAATGGAAAGCCAACATTCATTTGGAAACTGAACAACACTCTTCTCAATGATACCTTGGTCAAGGAAGAAATAAAGAAAGAAATTAAAGACTGTTTAGTTTAATGAAAATGAAGCCACAACATACCCAAACCTATGGGACATAATGAAAACATTTCTAAGAGGGAAAATCATAGCCCTGAGTGCCTCCAAAAAGAAACTAGAGAGAGCACACACTAGCAGCTTGACAACACATCTAAATGCTCTTGAAAAACAGGAAGAAAATTCACCCAGTGAGAGTAGATGACAGGAAATAATCAAACTCAAGGGCGAAATCAACCAAGTGGAAACAAGAAGAACTATTCAAAGAATTAACCAAATGAGGAGTTGGTTCTTTGAGAAAAAAAAAAGATAAATAAACCCTTAGCTAGACTCACTAGAGGGCACAGGGACAGCATCCTAATTAACAAAATCAGAAATGAAAAGGGAGACACAACAACAGATCCTGAAGAAATCAGAAACACAATCAGATCCTTCTACAAAAGGCTGTACTCTACAAAACTGGAAAACGTGGACAAAATGGACCAATTTGTAGACAGATACCAGGTACCAAAGTTAAATCAGGATCAAGTTAACGATTTAAACAGTCCCATATCCCCTAAAGAAAAAGAAGCAGTCATTAATAGTCTACCAGCCAAAAAAAAAAAAAAAAAAAAAAAACAGGCCCAGATGGGTTTAGTGCAGAGTTCTATCAGACCTTCAAAGAAGATATAATTGCAGTACTGCAGAAACTATTCCACAAAATAGAAGTAGAAGGTAATCTACCCAACTCATTCTATGAAGCCACACTTACTCTGATACCTAAACCATAGAAAGATGCAACAAAGATAGAGAACTCAGACCAATTTCCCTTATGAATATCAATGCAAAAATTCTCAATAAAATTCTCGCTAACGGAATCCAAGAACACATTAAAGCAATCGTCCATCCTGACCAAGTAGGTTTTATTCCAGGGATGCAGGGATGGTTTAATATACAGAAATCCATCAACGAAATCCATTATATAAACAAACTCAAAGACAAAAACCACATGATCATCTCGTTAGAAGCGGAGAAAGTATTTGACAAGATAAAAAACTCATTCATGATAAAAGTCTTGGAAAGATCAGGAATTCAAGGCCCATACCTAAACATGATAAAAGCAGTCTACAGAAAACCAGTAGCCAACATCAAAGTAAATGGTGAGAAGCTGGAAGCACTCCCAATAATGTCAGGAAATAGACAAGGCTGCCCACTTTCTCCCCACCTCTTCAACATAGTACTTGAAGTCCTAGCCAGAGCAATTCGACAACAAAAGGAGATCAAGGGGATACAGATTGGAAAAGATGAAGTCAAAATACCACTATTTGCAGATGATATGATAGTGTATATCAGTGACCCTAAAAACTCCACCAGAGAACTCCTAAACCTATTAAACAGCTTTGTAGAAGTATCTGGATATAAAATTGACTCAAACAAGTTAATGGCCTTTCTCTACACAAAGAATAAAAAGGCTGAGAAAGAAATTAGGGAAACAGCACCCTTCTCAATAGTCACAAATAATATAAAATATCTTGGTGTGACTCTAACTAAGGAAGTGAAAGAGCTGTATGATAAGAACACCAAGTCTCTGAGGAAAGAAATTAAAGAAGATATAAGGAGATGGAAAAATCTCCCATGCTCATGGATTTGCAGGATCAATATAGTAAAAATGGCTATCTTGCCAAAAGCAATCTACACATTCAATGGAATCCCCATCAAAATTCCAACTCAATTTTTCAACGAATAAGAAAGAGCAATCTCCAAATTCATCTGGAATAACAAAAAACTTAGGATAGCAAAAACTCTTCTCAAGGATAAAATAATTTCTGGTGGAATCTCCATGCTTGACCTAAAGTTTTACTACAGAACAATTATGATAAAAACTGCATGGAACTGGTATAATGACAGACAAGTAGACCAATGGAATAGAATTGAAGACCCAGAAATGAACCCACACATCTATGGTCACCTGATCTTCGACAAGGGAGCTAAAACCATCAGGTGGAAGAAAGACAGCATTTTCAACAAATGGAGCTGGCACAACTGGTTGTTAACATGCAGAAGAATGCAAATTGACCCGTACCTATCTCCTTGTACTAAGGTCAAAACTAAGTGGATCAAGAAACTTCACATAAAACCAGAGACACTGAAACTTATAGAGGAGAAAGTGGGGAAAAGCCTTGAAGATATGGGCACAGGGGAAAAATTCCTGAATAGAACAGCAATGGTTTGTGCTGTAAGATCGAGAATTGACAAATGGGACCTCATGAAACGGCAAAGCTTCTGTAAGGCAAAAGACACCGTCAATGAGACAAAAAGGCCAGCAAATGATTGGGAAAGGATCTTTACCTATCCTAAATCAGATAGGAGACTAATATCCAATATATATAAAGAACTCAAGAAGGTGGACTCCGGAAATTCAAATAATCCCATTAAAAAATGGGACTCAGAACTGAACAAAGAATTCTCACCTGAGGAATGCAGAATTGCTGAGAAGCATCTGAAAAAATACTCGGCATCCTTAATCATTAGAGAAATGCAAATCAAAACAACCCTGAGATTACATCTCACACCAGTCAGAATGGCTAAGATCAATAATTCAGGTGACAGCAGATGCTGGCGAGGATGTGGAGAAAGAGGAACACTCCTCCATTGTTGGTATGATTGCAAGCTTGTACAACCATTTTGGAAATCAGTCTGGTGGTTCCTCAGAAAATTATACATAGTACTACTGGAGGACCAGGCAATACCTCTCCTGGGCGTATATCCAGAAGATGCCCCAACCAGTATGGAGGACACATGATCCACTATGGTCATCACAGCCCTATTTATAATAGCCAGAAGTTGGAAAGAACAAAGATGCCCCTCAACAGAGGAATGGATACAAAAAAATGTAGTACATTTACACAATGGTGTACTACTCAGCTATTAAAAATAATAAATTTATGAAATTCCTAGGCAAATGGATAGACCTGGAGGGCATCATCCTGAGTGAGATAACACAATCACAAAAGAACTCAAATGATATGTACTCACTGATAAATGGATATTAGCCCAGAACCTTAGTATACCCGAGATGTAAAATACAATTTGCAAAACACATGAAACTGAAGAAGAATGAAGACCAAAGTGTGGACACTTTGCCCCTTCTTAGAACTGGAAACAATCACCCATGGAAGGAGTTACAGAGACAAAGTTTGGAGCTGAGACAAAAGGATGGACCATCTAGAGACTGCCATATCCAGTGATTCATCCCATAATTAGCCTCCAAACGATGGCACCATTGCATACACTAGTAAAATTTTGCTGAAAGGATTCTGATATAGCTTTTTCTTTTGAGAATAGACAGGAGCCTAGCAAACACATAAGTAAATGCTCACAGTCAGCTATTGGATGGATCACAGGGCCCCCAATGGAGGAGCTAGTGAAAGTATCCAAGGGGCTAAAGGGATCTGCAACCCTATAGGTGGAACAACATTATGAACTAACCAGTACCCCAGAGCTCTTGACTCTAGCTGCATATGTATCAAAAGATGGCCTAGTCGGCCATGTCTGGAAAGAGAGGCCTATTGGAGGCACAAACTTTATATTCCCCAGTACAGCGGAATGCCAGGGCCTAAAAATTGGAATGGGTGGGTAGGGAAGTGGGGGTGGGTCTATGGGCGACTTTTGGGATAGCATTCTAAATGTAATTGAGGAAAATACTTAATAATAAAAAATATTTTTAAAAAATTAGCAACTCCATCTATTTCTTGGGATCATTTGCTTTGAAAACTTTTTGTCAGATTTTTAAAATTTGAGGTAGTGTCTGCCGTTGTCATTGAGTTTTTGTTGTTGTTGTTGTTGTTTAATTGTTTTTTATTTTGATTTTGTCTTTGTTTTTGAATGCCGCCAAATGCTTGATCCTGTTTTTATATCCAGTCTGTTAGCCTGTGTCTTTTTATTGGGAAATTGGGTCCATTGGTGTTGAGACATATTTCAGAAAGATGCCTGTTAGTTCCTGGGATTTTTTGTTTTTGGATGTAGTATTATGTATGTTTAATTCTTTTCTTTTGTAATTGTTATAAATGTTTAATTTCTTATGTTTTCTTGTGTGTAGTTACCTTCCTTATATTGGAGATTTCATTCTAGTATCCTCTATAGGGCTGGATTAGTAGAAAGATATTGTTTAAATTTGTTTTGACATGGAATATCTTAGTTTCTCCATGTACAGTAATTGAAGGTTTTGCTTGGTATAGAAACCTGGGCTGTAATTTGTGTTCTCTTAGGATATGGATGACATTCATGTCCTATCCAGGATCTTCTGGCTTTTAGAGTCTCTGTTGAGATCTATGGTGTAAATCTGATAGGTTTGCCTTTATATGTTATTTGGCATTTTTCCTTACATCTTTTAATATTCTTTCTTTGCTATCTGCATTCAGTATTTTGATTATTATTTCATGAAAGGAGTTTCTTCTGTGGTCCAACCTATTCAGTGTTCTATAGGTTCCTTATACATTTTATGGCCATCTTTTTAGGATGTGGAAGTTTTCTTCTTTGATTTTTTTTTTCTGAAAATATTTTCTGGCAATCTGAGATGCTATTCTTCAAGCTCTTCTATTATCTTATTCTTATGACTGATCTCTTCATTGTGCTTTGAATTTCATGGATATTTTTGTTTAGGAGCTTTTAACACTTTGAATTTTCTTTAACCAATTCGCCAATATTTTCTATGGTATTTTCTATGCTGAAATTTTCCCTCTACCTCTTGTATTCTGCTCGTGATACTTGCATCCATATTCAGTGATCTCTTTCCTAAGTTGTTCATTCTAGTGTTGCCCTCTTTTACGTTTTATTTATTGTTTCTCTTTCCATTTTTAGGTCTCTGACCATTTTGTTCAATTTCTTGTCCTGTTTGATTTTATTTACCTGTATTTCTTTAAGGGGATTCTTTATATATTCCTTAAAGGCCTCTATCATCTTCATGAGTTGGATTTTAAATCATTATCTTCCTTTTCAGCTGGACTCCTTGCAGTCATGTAGAGGCAGTCTCCTTGGAGGCAAGCAGTGCTGTCTCTGATTAGGGTAGGGCTCTTCTGTCTCTGATTAGAGCAAGCCGACTGTGTTCTTGGTTATTGATGACCTCCTATGAGGCAGACAGGCTGTGTCCTGGTTACTTTGGGTCTCCTGGTATGCAGACAGGCTGTGGGGTGACGGAGGGTATTGCGCCACCAATCTTGCCTGGGTAGAGAAGAAAAACCAGAAAGAAGGTGGTGCTTAGCAGGATGAGTGTGCCCATGTCAGCTGGGCTCTATGTCTTTGGTTATTTTGTACCTCCTAGGAGGCAACAATGCTGTAGTATGTGGGAGGCTATGTGGTCACTGATGTAGCCTGGGTAAAACATGGAATAGAAGAAGGGTACAACTTGAGGGTTAGAAGTGGATGATGTATATACTGTGTCAGCTGAGCCCCATGGTTGTCCTAGCTGGAATGTGTATTTCCGTGTTATTGTCACCCATATCTTGTTTTATTGCAGAAAATATGAAAATCACTATACTTTGATGTCTTCCTTTCCAATTTGTTTCTCCTTGATTTCCATTAGTTGTCTTATTGCTGTACCTAGAAATTCAGGTAATATGTTGAATAAATAGAGAGAGAATGGGCAGCCTTGTTTTTCTTGGGTTTATTTGCTTTTTTGTTTTTCCAATAGCTTTGAGGCATACTTTTAAAATGCTAGTATGATAATTATTTAATTTCTATATAGTGCAATGACCTTACCTATTAATACTGCTTTTATTGTGTCTCATAAGTTTAGGTATGTTCTGCCTTCATTTTCATAGAATTCTAGAATGTTTTTAATTACTTTCTTTCTTTATTTCTTAGCCCAGAAATCATTTAGTAGATGTTTGCTCAATTTTCATGAGGCTGTAGGCTTTCTGGTATTTCTGTTGTTGTTGAAGTCCAGCTTTAGTCCATGGTGGCATGATAAGATATACGGGATTATTTTGATATTCTTAAATTTGTTGAGACCTCCTTTGTGAAAAAAAAATGGTCAGTTTTGGAGAAGGTTATGTCAGGTGCTAAAGAAGAAGGTGTATTCTTTTGTGTGTGGGTGAAATGATCTCTAGATATCTTTATGTTCTTTTCTTTCATAACTTTGGATAGTTTCATTATTTCACTGTTTGGTTTCTGTCTTGATGACCTGCCATTGAAGACTCCCATTACGAATGTGCATGATAATATGTATGTAAGGTTTAAGCTTTAGTAATGATTATTTTATAAATGTAGTTGCCTTTGGGGCATATATGTGTTGTTTTTTGGGTCATATATGTTCAAATTTGAGATGCCATCTTGATGGACTTTTCCTTTGAAAAATATGAAGTGTCTGTATAACATCTGTCCAGGCTCTTCTGGCTTTCATAGTCTCTGGTGAAAAGTCTGGTGTAATTCTGATAGGCCTTCCTTTATATGTTACTTGACCTTTCTCCCTTACTGCTTTTAATATTCTATCTTTATTTAGTGCATTTGTTGTTCTGATTTTTATGTGTCGGGAGGAATTTCTTTTCTGGTCCAGTCTATTTGGAGTTCTGTATGCTTCTTGTATGATCATGGGCATCTCTTTTTTTATGTTTGGGAAGTTTTCTTCTATTATTTTGTTGAAGATATTAGCTGGCCCTTTAAGTTGAAAATCTTCATTCTCATCAATTCCTACTATCCGTAGGTTTGGTCTTCTCATTGTGTCCTGGATTACCTGGATGTTTTGAGTTAGGATCCTTTTGCATTTTGTATTTTCTTTGACTGTTGTGTCGATGTTCTCTATGGAATCTTCTGCACCTGAGATTCTCTCTTCCATTTCTTGTATTTTGTTGCTGATGCTCGCATCTATGGTTCCAGATCTCTTTCCTAGGGTTTCTATCTCCAGCGTTGCCTCGCTTTGGGTTTTCTTTATTGTGTCTACTTCCCCTTTTAGTTCTAGTATGGTTTTGTTCATTTCCATCACCTGTTTGGCTGTGTTTTCCTGCTTTTCTTTAAGAGCTTGTAACTCTTTAGCAGTGCTCTCCTGTAAATCTTTAAGTGACTTATGAAAGTCCTTCTTGATGTCCTCTATCATCATCATGAGAAATGTTTTTAAATCTGGGTCTAGATTTTCGGTTGTGTTGGGGTGCCCAGGACTAGGTGGGGTGGGAGTGCTTCGTTCTGATGATGGTGAGTGGTCTTGATTCTGTTAGTAGGATTCTTACGTTTGCCTTTCGCCATCTGGTAATCTCTGAAGCTAGCTGTTTTAGTTGTCACTGTTAAGAGCTTGTTCTTCAGGTGACTTGTTAGCCTCTATGAGCAGACCTGGAGGGTAGCACTCTCCTTAGTTTCAGTGGGCAGAGTATTCTCTGCAGGCAAGCTCTCTTCTTGCAAGGCAGGTACCCAGATATCTGGTGTTCGAACCAGACTCCTGGCAGAAGTTGTGTTCCACTCACTAGAGGTCTTAGGATCACATGTGGAATCCTGTGTGGGCCCTTGCGGGTGTCAGGCGACTCAGCTGGCAAGGTAGCCCGGGGCTCGAGTGGAGTGGAAGGGGTTTGTGCCCCAGATCAAGCCCGGGTAGCCTGCTTCCCTATGTACCGCAGTCTCAAGTTCCGTGCGATTTGATTGGGGCAGGCACTGTGATCCACTCACCAGAGGTCTTAGGGTCCCGTGGGGAGTCCTCTGTGGACCCTTGCGGGTGTTGGGCAAGACTCTGCTGGCAAGGTAGCCCGGGGCTCGAGTCTCGAGTTGAGCGGAAGGGACTTGTGCCCCAATAAAAAGACATAGACTAACAGACTGGCTACACAAACAGGACCCAACATTCTGCTGCTTACAGGAAACCCATCTCAGGGAAAAAGACAGACACTACCTCAGAGTGAAAGGCTGGAAAACAATTTTCCAAGCAAATGGACTGAAGAAAAAAGCTGGAGTAGCCATTTTAATATCGGATAAAATCGACTTCCAACCCAAAGTTATCAAAAAAGACAAGGAGGGACACTTCATACTCATCAAAGGTAAACTCCTCCAAGAGGAACTCTCAATTCTGAATATCTACGCACCAAATGCAAGGGCAGCCACATTCATTAGAGACACTTTAGTAAAGCTCAAAGCATACATTGCACCTCACACAATAATAGTGGGAGACTTCAACACACCACTTTCTTCAAAGGACAGATCGTGGAAACAGAAACTAAACAGGGACAGAGTGAAACTAACAGAAGTTATGAAACAAATGGACCTGACAGATATCTACAGAACATTTTATCCTAAAACAAAAGGATATACCTTCTTCTCAGCACCTCACGGGACCTTCTCCAAAATTGACCATATAATTGGTCACAAAACAGGCCTCAATAGATACAAAAATATTGAAATTGTCCCATGTATCCTATCAGACCACCATGGCCTAAGACTGATCTTCAATAACAACATAAATAATGGAAAGCCAACATTCACGTGGAAACTGAATAACACTCTTCTCAATGATACCTTGGTCAAGGAAGGAATAAAGAAAGAAATTAAAGACTTTTTAGAGTTTAATGAAAATGAAGCCACAACGTACCCAAACCTATGGGACACAATGAAAGCATTTCTAAGAGGGAAACTCATAGCGCTGAGTGCCTCCAAGAAGAAACGGGAGACAGCACATACTAGCAGCTTGACAACACATCTAAAAGCCCTAGAAAAAAAGGAAGCAAATTCACCCAAGAGGAGTAGACGGCAGGAAATAATCAAACTCAGGGGTGAAATCAACCAAGTGGAAACAAGAAGAACTATTCAAAGAATTAACCAAACGAGGAGTTGGTTCTTTGAGAAAATCAACAAGATAGATAAACCCTTAGCTAGACTCACTAAAGGGCACAGGGACAAAATCCTAATTAACAAAATCAGAAATGAAAAGGGAGACATAACAACAGATCCTGAAGAAATCCAAAACACCATCAGATCCTTCTACAAAAGGCTATACTCAACAAAACTGGATAACCTGGACGAAATGGACAAATTTCTGGACAGATACCAGGTACCAAAGTTGAATCAGGATTAAGTTGACCATCTAAACAGTCCCATATCACCTAAAGAAATAGAAGCAGTTATTAATAGTCTCCCAACCAAAAAAAGCCCAGGACCAGATGGGTTTAGTGCAGAGTTCTACCAGACCTTCAAAGAAGATCTAATTCCAATTCTGCACAAACTATTTCACAAAATAGAAGTAGAAGGTACTCTACCCAACTCATTTTATGAAGCCACTATTACTCTGATACCTAAACCACAGAAAGACCCAACAAAGATAGAGAACTTCAGACCAATTTCTCTTATGAATATCGATGCAAAAATCCTCAATAAAATTCTCGCTAACCGAATCCAAGAACACATTAAAGCAATCATCCATCCTGACCAAGTAGGTTTTATTCCAGGGATGCAGGGACGGTTTAATATACGAAAATCCATCAATGTAATCCATTATATAAACAAACTCAAAGACAAAAACCACATGATCATCTCGTTAGATGCAGAAAAAGCATTTGACAAGATCCAACACCCATTCATGATAAAAGTTTTGGAAAGATCAGGAATTCAAGGCCCATACCTAAACATGATAAAAGCAATCTACAGCAAACCAGTAGCCAACAACAAAGTAAATGGAGAGAAGCTGGAAGCAATCCCACTAAAATCAGGGACTAGACAAGGCTGCCCACTTTCTCCCTACCTTTTCAACATAGTACTTGAAGTATTAGCCAGAGCAATTTGACAACAAAAGGAGATCAAGGGGATACAAATTGGAAAAGAGGAAGTCAAAATATCACTTTTTGCAGATGATATAATAGTATATATAAGTGACCCTAAAAATTCTACCAGAGAACTCCTAAACCTGATAAACAGCTTCGGTGAAGTAGCTGGATATAAAATAAACTCAAACAAGTCAATGGCCTTTCTCTATACAAAGAATAAACAGGCTGAGAAAGAAATTAGGGAAACAACACCCTTCTCAATAGTCACAAATAATATAAAATATCTTGGCGTGACTCTAACTAAGGAAGTGAAAGATCTGTATGATAAAAACTTCAAATCTCTGAAGAAAGAAATTAAGGAAGATCTCAGAAGATGGAAAGGTCTCCCATGCTCATGGATGGGCAGGATCAACATTGTAAAAATGGCTATCTTGCCAAAAGCAATCTACAGATTCAATGCAATCCCCATCAAAATTCCAACTCAATTCTTCAATGAATTGGAAGGAGCAATTTGCAAATTTGTCTGGAATAACAAAAAACCTAGGATAGCAAAAAGTCTTCTCAAGGATAAAAGAACTTCTGGCGGAATCACCATGCCAGACCTAAAGCTTTACTACAGAACAATTGTGATAAAAACTGCATGTTACTGGTATAGAGACAGACAAGTAGACCAATGGAATAGAATTGAAGACCCAGAAATGAACCCACACACCTATGGTCACTTGATCTTCGACAAGGGAGCTAAAACCATCCAGTGGAAGAAAGACAGCATTTTCAACAATTGGTGCTGGCACAACTGGTTGTTATCGTGTAGAAGAATGCGAATCGATCCATACTTATCTCCTTGTACTAAGGTCAAATCTAAGTGGATCAAGGAACTTCACATAAAACCAGAGACACTGAAACTTATAGAGGAGAAATTGGGGAAAAGCCTTGAAGATATGGGCACAGGGGAAAAATTCCTGAACAGAACAGCAATGGCTTGTGCTGTAAGATCGAGAATTGACAAATGGGACCTAATGAAACTCCAAAGTTTCTGCAAGGCAAAAGACACCGTCAATAAGACAAAAAGACCACCAACAGATTGGGAAAGGATCTTTACCTATCCTAAATCAGATAGGGGACTAATATCCAACATATATAAAGAACTCAAGAAGGTGGACTTCAGAAAATCAAATAACCCCATTAAAAAATGGGGCTCAGAACTGAACAAAGAATTCTCACCTGAGGAATACCGAATGGCAGAGAAGCACCTGAAAAAATGTTCAACATCCTTAATCATCAGGGAAATGCAAATCAAAACAACCCTGAGATTCCACCTCACACCAGTCAGAATGGCTAAGATCAAAAATTCAGGTGACAGCAGATGCTGGTGAGGATGTGGAGAAAGAGGAACACTCCTCCATTGTTGGTGGGAGTGCAGGCTTGTACAACCACTCTGGAAATCAGTCTGGCGGTTCCTCAGAAAACTGGACATAGTACTACCGGAGGATCCAGCAATACCTCTCCTGGGCATATATCCAGAAGATGCCCCAACAGGTAAGAAGGACACATGCTCCACTATGTTCATAGCAGCCTTATTTATAATAGCCAGAAGCTGGAAAGAACCTAAATGCCCCTCAACAGAGGAATGGATACAGAGAATGTGGTACATCTACACAATGGAGTACTACTCAGCTATTAAAAAGAATGAATTTATGAAATTCCTAGCCAAATGGATGGACCTGGAGGGCATCATCCTGAGTGAGGTAACACATTCACAAAGAAACTCACACAATATGTATTCACTGATAAGTGGATATTAGCCCCAAACCTAGGATACCCAAGATATAAGATATAATTTGCTAAACACATGAAACTCAAGAAGAATGAAGACTGAAGTGTGGACACTATGCCCCTCCTTAGATTTGGGAACAAAACACCCATGGAAGGAGTTACAGAGACGGAGTTTGGAGCTGAGATGAAAGGATGGACCATGTAGAGACTGCCATATCCAGGGATCCACCCCATAATCAGCATCCAAACGCTGACACCATTGCATACACTAGCAAGATTTTATTGAAAGGACGCAGATGTAGCTGTCTCTTGTGAGACTATGCCGGGGCCCAGCAAACACAGAAGTGGATGCTCACAGTCAGCTAATGGATGGATCATAGGGCTCCCAATGGAGGAGCTAGAGAAAGTAGCCAAGGAGCTAAAGGGATCTGCAACCCTATAGGTGGAACAACATTATGAGCTAACCAGTACCCCGGAGCTCTTGACTCTAGCTGCATATATATCAAAAGATGGCCTAGTCGGCCATCACTGTAAAGAGAGGCCCATTGGACTTGCAAACTTTATATGCCCCAGTACAGGGGAACACCAGGGCCAAAAAGTGGGAGTGGGTGGGCAGGGGAGTGGGGGTGGGTGGATATGGGGGACTTTTGGTATAGCATTGGAAATGTAAATGAGTTAAATACCTAATAAAAAATGGAAAAAAAAAAGAAAAATATGAAGTGTCCTTCAGCATCTCTTTTTATTTTATTTTATTTTATTTTATTTTATTTTATTTTATTTTATTTTATTTTATTTTATTTTATTTTATTTTATTTTATTTTATTTTATTTTATTTTATTTTATTTTATTTTATTTTATTTTATTTTATTTTATTTTATTTTTTCTTTTTTCGAGACAGGGTTTCTCTGTATAGCCCTGGCTGTCCTGGAGCTCACTTTGTAGACCAGGCTGGCCTCGAACTCAGAAATCTGCCTGCCTCTGCCTCCCGAGTGCGGGGATTAAAGGTGTGTGTCACCACACCCGGCCTCTTTTTATTAATTTTGGTTGAAAGTATACTTTATTATATATTAGACTGGGCAGTAGAGTTTGCTTCTTGGTTATATTTGATAAAACAAACAAACAAACAAACAAATAAACAAACAATTTTTCTAACCCTTTACTCTTACGTAAGACATGTCTTTGATATTGAGGCATTCATTTTGTATGCAAAAAAACAAAAAAAAAAAAGATGGATACTGGTTTTGCAACCGTTAGGTTAGCCTGTGTCATCTTATTGGGGAATTGAGTCTATTGATATTAAGAAATATTAATTATAAATGAGTGATAATTCCTATATTCCTACTATTTTGTAGTTAGTGGGAGAGAGAGAGACAGAGAAATTGATGAGACAGAAAGACAGAGAGACAGAGAGGGGAGAGAGAGAGAACGTCTGTGTGCTTTCTTTTGTTTTGGTGATGTGGAGTTATTTATTTTCTGTCTTTTCTTAGGTTTACTTAGCTTCCTCAGGTTGGAATTTTCTTATAATTTCTCCTTTAAAGCTAGATTTGTAGACAGATATTTTTATACTTGATTTTGTCATGGTTTATTTTTGTTTTTTCCATCTTTGATGGTTGAAAGTTTTCCTGTGTATAATAGTCTGGAATAACATCCTTGGTCTCTTAGGGTCTTTAAAAAAACTTTCCAGGTTATTCTGGTTTTTATTATCACTAAAATTTTGATAGGTCTTCCTTTATATGTTACTTGGTCTTTTTCTTTTGCAAGTTTAATATTCTTTTTTGTAGATTTAGTGTTTTGGATATTATGTTGTTTGATTATTTTCTTTTCTGGTCCAATCAAATTGGTATTCTGTAAACTTCTTGTATGTTTGTAGGCATCTTTTGCTTTTGGTTGAGGAATCTTCCTTCTATGATTATGTTGTAAATATTTTCTGGTCCTTGGATCTTGGAATCTTCACGTTCTTCTAATATCATTAATCTTAGTTTAGGTCTTTTCATGGTATCCCAATTTTTCTGCATGTTTTGTGACAGGCATTATTTAGATTTCACATTTTCTACAAGTGTTATTCGAATTTCTTCAATAATATCTTCTACATTTAAAATTCTCTCTTCTGTCACTTGTATTCTGTTATTGATTTGTTCATCTGTTTTCTCTGTTCAGTTTCCTATGTTTTATATCTGAAGGAATCCCTCAGATTGTGTTTGCTTTATTGCTTCTATTTTCATTTTCATGTCTTGAACAGTTTTATTCATTTTATTCCCCTGAGTTTCCTGTATTTCTTTAAGTGACATATTAATTCCCTCTATATAATTTTGGATTTTAGGTCATTTTCTTTTACTACCATTGTATTACATAACTCAGGGCTTGCTGTTGTGGGATAGCTTTGTTCTGAAGATGCAATGTTGACTTGGCTCTTGTTTTTTGTGTTTTAACCTTTAGTATGCTAGCTGTACTTGGAATTTCCTGGTATACCAGGTATCAGGAAGGCAGACAGAATCTGGATGTTCTTTGTGTAGCTTGCCTTGGATAGTTGTTCTTAATGTATCAGGCCTGGATGTTTATTTTTCCTGGGGCCTTCTTTTTCCTTTTTCATTGGGACTGAATCTTCCTTGTTCAGCATACTGATGAAAGTCGGCAAATCAATGTCCAGATAATGAGTTTCTGGGTCAACCAACCTCCAACTAACTAGGGCAGCAAGTTATTCTTCTTAGGGATTCTGGGCAATTAGGGGGAAGGGATCATATCTTTTTCTTGTTAAGTGGGCCTGCATGTTCTTTGTTCAGGAGGCTTTATGGACGTTGTCAGAGCAGTGACCAGACAATGGAAAAAACTGAGTTTTAAAAGTTTTTCTTTGACTTCCATTTGGCACTCATGATATTTTGCTATTCCAGCCCTAATATTACATCCAAATTGACCAGCAAGGAAAACACAACCACCCGTTCTTCGTAAAGAAGTTTACTCACGCAGCTTCTCTCTTCAAATCCCCCGAGCCCTGGGGTACAAGTGTTTTTATACACTCAAGCCACAACCACGCCCCAACCAATCACCCCAGGTCACTTCACCTCCCAAGGCAGGCTTGCTCAGCCAATCAGGGATTAAGGTCGAGGTATACACCAAATATGGGCTTGTTTTCTGCCTGGCACAGATTTCCAGGAAGTCTGGAATGGCTTCCCACAATTCCCCCTTTTATACTCTTTGAAGCTAGCTCCGTGGGTGAAGATAAAGGTCTGATCCCCATTGTGTAGAAATAGGGGCCATGTACAGGATTGACTCTTAGGCTCACAGGTTTTTACACAGAGCAACCCTGACCTGCTCCTGTGCCGATTTCCTGGGGGAAGGGCACTAGGACACTCGACCCTCATGAAATCAGACATACCTCCCAGAGATTGCAAAACAGCTTCCAGACTAACCTCTGTGCAGTGCTTATCCTTACAACCCTGCAGAACAATGGCTTCATTGTTCATTCTTCATGGCAACGAGCACAAATCTGAGGTGATTGCCCTGCTTCCACTGTGGCAAAAGCTAGCACCACCATGGCGGCAGTGCGGACCTGGGCATTCCCCAACTGACACATACACCATACACACAACATGCATGCCAAAGAAGTGCCACAACAAGGGCACCTAACCCAGCACATTCTTTCTGATGCCAAGCCAGGATCCACTCGGGTAGAATTCACAGTGACAATCGCCAAGCTAAGGTCATTCATCTTGCCATCAAAATTTGCAGTCCAATTTCTTAACAGGAATTTCTTAACAGGATCAGCTTTTTTATTTTCACAGCATTACAAGAGCTGCTCTGGAACCCACATTGGCTCTGCGAGATTCTGTGGAAACATGCAAACAGACCCTCTCACCCAGGCCAACATGGGATCCGAACCATTCCATGATCCTGTAAGCATGTCCTTCCATTTAGCATAGCCCAGTTTACTGGGGCTGGTATTAGCATGTCCTTCAGCAGCAGAGTGACCTTCCTTATCCAAATGTAAAAAAATTAAGGTAATGCAATCAAGATCATTCTCTCCAGTCTATACAATAACTTATTGAGAATCATTATGGGTGGAACCATTCCCTATGCAGGGGATCCTGGAGTGGAATAGAGGAGGCGAGCTGGACACTGGCATTCACCCTCCCTCTCTGCTTCTTTGCTGTAGCTACTGCTTTGCTGCCTTACATGCCAGCTTTCAGGATGGACGATAACCTGGAATTGTGAGCCGAATAAATGCTTTCTCTCTTGTAACCTTTGTCACAATATTTTATCATAGCAACAGGACAATATATTAAGACATGAAAACTCAGACATGATCAAACACCGAATCTGGTTGAACATGTTCTACTAACACTACTAAAAACGATATAGTAACACTCAACTTTGTTGTGAGAATTCGTAATATGCTTGGACCTAAAGCGGGAAAAGAAGTCCCTTCAGTTCTGAGATAATAAAAGTCTTCCATATCAACCTTGAAAAATCAAACCTTGAAGGAAATTTACAACAAATCTAGTCCCTCATGTATTGAGAAATGATTTTAAATTGTGTCAAACTTTATTGTATAAAAAGGAATCCTTGGCATGTATAGTGTGGATGATCAATAAACCAAGCAGTAGACAAAAAAAAAAAAAAAAAAAAAAATTAAGGTAAAACGAGCTAAGGAGAGTCTTAACTGTGGGGTATGGTCATAGCCTATTTCTCCTTTTTGTTTTATTAATAATTCTTTTAAGGTCCTATGTGCTTGTTCAATGATTCCTTGGCCTTAAGGATTATATGGCATGCCATGTTTAACTTATACTTCCATCTCTTGACAAAAATGACACCAGGGTTTTGGCAGTATCTGAAAAATGTGTCACATCCGTTTGTTACACCTGTAGAGGGAGCAATCCTCTAGGATTCACTCCATAAGAAGGCGGGTGTTGAAACTCAAGGCAACATCCACAGGTAGTGACTTCATCCCAAGCTTGTGCTCTAGAGATTCCAAATTTTCTCTGCAGAGTGTTAGCATTAACATGAAATTTAGAATGAAATTGTGAAGCTAACTCCATAGGGGATGCTAAAAACATGAACTCCATATGAGTACAATTATCCAATATATCATTTCCCCTACTTAAGGGTCCTGGAAGCCCGCTATGGGCACTGACATGTCCAATATAAAATAGTCAGCGTCTTTCCCACAGCAACTTATGTAATTGTAAGGCCAAGGAGTGGATGGTAGTACGGGCTTTTATTTGGACATCCACTTCTAGGAATAAAACTAAATTAATGACATATTGTGAATCTGAAATTAGATTAAAAGGAAAATCACAATCCTTAATGACCTCAATAACTATTTGTAATTCTACCATCTGCAGAGTACAGGGATAATACTGCCTGACCAAAGGATCTTTCCCCTCTACTGTATATACTCCACATCCAGTTTTTGATCCATCAGTAAACATGTTAACTGCATCCTTAATGGGTGTTTTCCTCACCACTTGAAGGAAAAGTGACGGATGTTCCTTTAAAAAGGTCATTAATGGATGTTTGGGATAGTGATTATCAAATGGGTCCTCATTAATACAGGCTAAAATAGCCCACTCATCAATATTTGCTGTTAGGACCTTTTGCTGATACCCATCATAAGGGATTACAATAGAGCTGGGTTTTATACAAAAAAAAAAAAAATGTAAAGAATGCTGAATTCCATACAAGGCCAAAGAAGCCACTGTTGTAGGGTCATGATCTAATATCCTCCGAGCAGATATTTTGGAATGGATCCATAACAATGGCCTTCTTGCCACAATAATCCTGTGGGTCACATCTCAGTAGGTAATATTATCAAATGATATGTAACCCTTCTCTACAACGCTAAAGTTGGGCTTTAATCAATTCTTCTTCCACTGGGGTAAGGACCTTTTTAGCCTCAGGTGTTAATTCCCTATTGCAACTTAACTCTGAGTTTCCTTCTAAATTTTGAAACAGAGGTTATAATTTAACATTTGTGATCTTCAAATAGGGCCGAATCCAATTGATATTGCCTAACAATTTCGGAAAATCATTTAAAATATGCAAGGATTCAACCCTCAACCGGATATTTTGATGCCAAACAGACGTAGGGGAGATCCTTGCTCCTAAATAGGACACTATTTTATCTTGTTGCACATTCTCTGGGGCAATATGCAAACCCCATTGCTTCAAACTCTCCACCATCTTTCCATAGGCTTCCTGCAAATACTTTTCATCCTTGGCTGCAGGCAGGATGTCCTAATTGGTTCCAATGCTTTTCCTACATAAACCTGGCACATGGTAGGACTATTAGCCATTCCTTCAGGCAGCACCACCCACTCAAATCTTTGATCAGGCTCTTCATGATTACAAGAGGGCAAAGTAAAAGCAAATCTAACACTATCTTTCAAATCCAAGGGAATGGAAAAGAAACAATCTTTAATATCAATTACTATTAGAGGCCACTTTTCTGGCAGAGCAGATAAGTGAGGCAGACACCACTGAATGGATCCCATTACCTGCATCTCTGCATTAATAGCTTGCAGATCATGCAATAACCTCCATTTGCCAGATTTCTTTCTGATAACAAAAATTGGGGTATTCCATGAAGATACAGAAGGTTGAATATGACATAAAAGATATCGTTCTTCAACTAATTCCTTAGCAGCTTGTAATTTTTCTGAGGATAATGGCCACTTAGGCACCCACACCGGCTCCTTAGTTTTTCAGGTTATGGGAATGCATCCTCCAGTGGCCCCTAGAAAAAACCCATTCCTTCCCGAGGCTTTCTTTTAATTGAGAGAATCAGGGACTTCCTTCCTTGCAAACCTTTTCCCAACCCGAAGGATGGGTGCCATCCATGTCATCTTCTGGGAGGCATCAAAATATTCATTAGTAAGTCTTAATTGTAGGTTCTTTAACAAATCTCTACCTCATATGGTAATGGGCAGCTCAAGCACATATAGTTGAAACATCCAATCATGCCCTTCCTTATTTTTCCAAGGGAGTATCCTTGCACTTATGTCTGGGCTCTTTGCATAGCTCAGGTCTTGTAGTATTTGTTCTGACTCCTGAATTGGCCATCCTTTGGCCACTCCTTAAACCAAAAGGCAGTAAAAAAATTACCCAAATGGCTAGAAAAAGAAAGTAATCCATAGACTGTTCCTATTACCCTCTTACTTTCACTACCCTCTTACTTTCACTTTCTCATCTCCAGAGCAGGAGAGCCTTATTGCTCTTACCAAGAGCCTAATTGTCTCTTACTGAGAGCCTAATCCCAACCCCAGGTTGGTGAGTTACTTACTGTACTCATCCTTTCAACAGACCCTGACTGCAGAAAGTTCTGAACCTCTTTGGTTGGGGAGTTGGGTCTCAGGTTTCGGTACCACTTGTTGTGTCCAACTCAACCAGCAAGGGAAACACAACCACTGGTTCTTCTTAAAGCAGTTTACTCAGGCAGCCTCTCTCTTCAAATCCCCTGAGCCTCGGGGTACAAGGATTTTTTTCCACGCAAGCCACAACCACGCCTCAACAAATCACCACAGGTCACATAACCTCACAAGGCAGGCTTGCTCAGCCAATCAGGGATAAAGGTCGAGCCATCTACCAAATATGGGCTTGTTTACTTCCTGGCACAGATTTCTGTCCGGCTGGCCAGGGAGTCCGGGATGGCTTCCCACACCATAACACACACACACACACACACACACACACACACACACACACACACACACACACACACACACACAAACAAACAAACAAAACAGAGTCAAAAAGCTAAATATTCAAATTAAAATTCAAAATTAGAAGTCAAATAAAAATAAAATGTTTTTAGAAATTGACTGGTTGTATTCTATGTATCTTTTTGGTTCTTTCATTTCATTGGAATTACTTTTTGAAATTTTAGAGTCAGTAGAAATAGTCAAAGACAGAGGAAGTATTGGTGAATTGGAAATAGGTTATATACTCCAAAATGGAATTTGATGAATTTCTTTAACTCCAGTCTCTCTTTTCCCCAGAGTTGATAAATCAATTGATGTAGCTTCCATTACAAAAGATGATGAAGAAGATAGTTCACTTGCAGAGAATGAAGTCATTTAGTAGTGGCCTATGACTAAGGTTGAATTTTATAGACTTTTATATTTCTAGCTTGGGTTTTTACTTGCCTCGTTTTTCTAAACATCGTTCTTTCAGTTACGGCTGAGGTGTTTGTTTTTCACTGTTATTCTTTTTATCAGCATGCAATTCCATTGCCTATGATCATGAAAAATTAGACTGTGCAGTAAGTATCAAGTTAAGATATCGTTCTGTGAATAAATGCAGAAATGTAAACTTGCAACCTGACCTTCAGATTTTTAAACCCTACTCTGCTTCTGTGCTCATTTTTTTTAATCTTTTAACTGAGAAAAGGTGTTAGTATGAAATGCTTTACAACATATGCCTACTGAAGAGGCATTTTATGACTTCCTTGAGTGGCACTAAACCTCATTTCACTGAGCTTGCTTTATAAGTCACAATGCATTTTTAAAAGATGAAATATCAATTCATTCTGCTGAATGTACTTCATTCTATAGATGATAAATATAACAAAGGCAAGAACAGGTTCTCTAACTATAAAACTATTCTTGCCTTGTTTCAAGAGAATTAAAGAATAAATAACTTAGGAAAATGTAAAACTTAGAGTGTATATGTTTGTATTCTATCAGAGATCAAAAGCTGTCAGCAACATCTGAAATATTGAAGAAGCAAGCAATTTACTTCTTAACTCTTCATTCCTATGGGTTCAAAATAAATTCCCTAAAATGTGGTTATTATTTTATGTGGTCTACTTTTTTTCTTACTTTCCCTTTAATTGGGACTTCTTTGTTTGAAGTTCACTGTGATTACATGATTATATGTGCTTACTTTATGGATAACAAATGTCTATATGTTCCTTTAGAGGTCCATATACCATGCAGTCACTCTGACAAAAAGCCATCCAGAGTTGTTTGGTTAACAATATTCACCATACTTTTTCAGGAACATGATTATTGTCAGGATTTTATAATTGTCTTCACTGATTCCTCATGGTTTACAGTAAGTAAAATACCTAAGCTTTAATGAATGGCATTCTTGACCATTTCAGTACATATGTTTGGATGACATGTTTTCTTTTGCCAAAATTAAGAAGAAGGCACCATAAACAACTATCATAAATCAGAACTATGCAACACACATTGTAGGATCAGGAAGTTGATCTCCTCTCTTATTTTGTTCCTGGTACATATTAGGTATATATCATTTTTATTGTTCCCTCTGTCTAATTCTTGTTATGATTCAGAACTGATATATAGGTCACTTGCATATAATTTCAGCATACTATCTTTTTGATAGTATATATCTTTGTTCACCCTACCCTTAGTCATTCAATGCCACTGAAATAACTTAAAACACTTTTACACAACAATTTCTATACATGTTATTTTGGCCAAAATATTACTTTATTCTAATAAGTCTACTATAATACAATATAGAGTAATTTACAGAAAACAGAAATTCAGGATACTGGAAATTCAGACAGATGTCTAGATTCAAGGATGAGTATCTGATGAGGGTCTGCTTATTTGCTTGTAGATTTTGATGTCTAATACTTTTTTCCTCTCCAATTATTTTTATTAGATTTTTTTTCATTTACATTTTAAAAGCTATCCCATTTCCTAGTTTCCACTCCTAAAGTCCCCTCTACCCTCCCCCTACCCTATTTCCCAACAAACTCACTCACACTTCCTGGCCCTGGCATTCCCCTGTACTGGGGCATATAATCTTAGCAAGATCAAGGGGTTCTCCTCCCATTGCTGGCCAAATAAACCATCTTCTGCTAATTACAACAAGAGACACAAGCTCTGGGGGGGTACTGATTAGTTAAATATGTTGTTCTTCCTAAAAGGTTGCAGATACCTTTAACTCCTTGAGTACTTTCTCTAGCTCCTTCTTTGGGGGCCCTGTGTTCCATCCAATAGATGACTGTGAGCATCCACTTGTGTATTTTCCAGGCACTGGCATAGCCTCACAAGAGATAGCTATATCAGAGTCCTACCAGCAAAATCTTGCTGACATAAGCAATAGTGTCTGGGTTTTCTGGGTGTTTATGTGATGGATCCCCAGATGGGGTAGACTCTGGATGGTCTTTCCATCTCAGCTCAGAACTTTGTCTCTGTAACTCCTTCAATGGGTACTTTTTTGAGGCCTGTTTTGTGAATAATTATATGGTCAGTTTTGGGAAATGTACCATGAGGTGCTGGGAGGAAGGTATATCCTTTTCTTTTAGGATAAAATGATCTGTAGCTATTAGTCAAATATATTTGTTTTATAACGTCTGTTAGTTTCAATGTATCTCTATTTAGCTTCTGTTTCCAGGATCTGTCCAGTGATGGGAATGGATTTTTGAAGTCTCCAACTATTATTTTGTGTGGTGAAATTTGTGCTTTGAGCTTTATTATAGTTTCTTTAATGAATGTGGATGTCCTTGAATTTGGATCATAGATATTAAGAATTAAGAGTTCATCTTGGAAGATTTTATCTTTGATGAGTATGAAGTGTCCCTCCCTGTCTTTTTTGATAACTTTGGTTTAGAAGTTGATTTTATTCGATATTAGAATCATTACTCTTGCTTGTTTCTTCGGGCCATTTGCTTGGAAAATTGTTTTCCATCCTTTTACTTTGAGGTAGTTTCTGTCTTTGTACCTGAGGTAAATTTACTATAGCCAGTCTGCTAGTCTATGTGCTTTTTGGAAAATTGAGTCAATTGATATTAAGAAATATAAAGGAAAAGTAATTGTTGTTTTTTGTTATTTTTATTGTTAGAGTTGGGATCCTTTTCTTGGGCTATCTTCTTTTAGCTATCCTTCCATTTGTTGAAGGATTACTCTCTTGCTTTTTCTAGGGTGTAATTTCCTTCCTTGTGTGGGAGTTTTCTCTTTATTATTATTTGAAGGGCTGGTTTTGTGGAAAGATATAGTGTGCATTTGGTTTTGTCATGGAATACTTTGATTTCTCCATCTATGGTAACTGAGAGTTTTGTGGGGTATCATAGCCTGGGCTGACATTTGTGTTCTCTTAGGGTCTGTATAATATCTGCCCAGGATCTTCTGGCTTTCATAGTCTGAGAACTCTGGTGTAATTCTAATAGTTCTGCCTTTATATCTTACTTGAACTTTTTCTCTTATTGCCTTTAAAATTCTATCTTTATAGTGTGAATTGTTGTACTGTTTATTATGTGTATGGATGAATTTATTTTCTGGTCCTGTCTATTTGGAGTACTGGAGGCTTCTTGTATTTTTATGGGCATTTCTTTCTTTAAGTTAGGGATTTTATCTATAATTACTTTGAATATATTTATTGGCCCTTTAAGTTGAAATTCTTCATTCTCATTTATACCTATTATCTTTAGGTTTGGTCTTCTCATTGTGTCCTGTATTTCTTGGATGTTTTGAGTTAGTATCTTTTTGAATTTTGCATTTTCTTTGATTCTTTCATCTATGTTTTCTATGAATTTTTCTGCACCTGAGATTCTCTTGTCCATCTCTTATATTCTGTTGCTGATGCTCGTATCTATAGTTTCTGATTTCTTTCCTAGAATTTCTAGCCTGAGTTGTCTCACTTTGGGTTACCGTTATTGTTTCTACTTCTATTTTTAGATCTTGAATGATATTGTTCAATTCCATCACCTGTTTGTTGTCTTTTCCATTAATTCTTTAAGGGATTTTTGTGTTTCCTCCTTAAGGACTTCTAAAGTCTAGCAATGTTTTCCTGTCATTCTTTAAGGAATTCTACCTTTTTAGAAGTGTTCTCATGTATTTTTTTAAGTGAGTTATTAATGACCTTCTTAAAATCATCTACCAGCATCATGACATATGATTTTAAAATGAGTCTTACTTTTTAGGTGTGTTGGGGTATCCAGGACTCACTTTGTTGGTCATACTGGGTTCTGATGATGCCCAGTGTTCTTGATTTTTGTTAGTAAGATTCTTAAGTTTAACTTTTGCCATCTGGCAGGCTCTGGTGTTAGATATCCCAGCTGTTTCTGGCTGAAGCTTGTTTCTCCTGTGATTCTGTTAGTCTCTGTCAGCACTCCTGAGAGTCCAATTCTCTCCTGAGTCCCATTGGTCAGAGCACTCTCACCAGGCAAGCTTTCCTTTGGCAGGAAAGGTGCACGGACATCTGGGTCTTAGCTCTACCTACAGGCTGAGGAAGAAGGCCACAAGGGCCACTGTCCAAGAAGTTCTGTTGCTTTTGTCGCCTGCATACTCTCCTGTGTGGACTGGTCTTTGAGAGACCCAGGATACAAGGTGTAAATTTTACCTGAGTCCCAGGATCAGAGCCCTCTCTCAAGGCCAACTCTCCTCTGGCAGGGAAGGTGCACAGAGGTGTGGGTCTCAGCTCTTCCTCCTGGCTGAGGATGAAGGCCTTCAAGGGCCACTGTCCAAGAAGCTAAGTTGGTTCTGTGGCCCACGTGTTCTCCTATACATACAGATCTCTGAGACACCCGGGATACATGATCTGGATGTCTAATATCACCGTCAATTTGACATTGTCTATAAGAGTGCTTTTTGGCCTTCCTAATGTTGTTTCTCTTTAATACAGTTCCTTGTGTTATGGAGACCCCAAAATCATAAAATTATTTTTCTTTGCTACTTCAATAATAATAGTAACTTTGCTAATGCTATGAGTCATCATGTAAATATCTGATATTCAGGATATATAATACATGATACTAATGAAAATGTAATGAAATCTAGAATCAGCAAACATACAAGCCATTGGGCATGACTGTGAGGGATCATCTTCTTCAACTGAAGTGCAAAGATCCATGGTTGCACAACAGCACCATTCTCTGGGTTATGATATTGTACTAAATAAAATGAAAACCAGAACTTAGCAGTATTTCTCTGTGTATAAATGGCTGTCCTGAAATTCACTCCATAGACCAGGCTGACTTCAGCATAACAAGTTCTGCTGCCTTTGTCTCACAAGTGCTAGAATCATATTCATGAGGCACCATACCAAACTACATATTGCTGTCTTCATATTATCTGTGTATGCAATATGAGCAGGTACCTCATTGCCAAAGTTACCCTGTTATGATGAAAAACGCATAGGATTATGAGCCAAGAAAAATACTTCCTCCCTTAGGTTGCTATTGTAGCTTTTGTTGGAATGAAAATCTCATGAGAATTACACTCAAATAATGTTGCTCAACTATTGAAAAAACCTTCATGACTAATTATTTACTCATGCCAATTTACCCACAGGACAGGATATATGTCATAGTTTTGATCTCTGTCTGGATTAGTTAGGTTTATTTAAAATGCATGGCTAAATACCCCAGACGTTAATCTTAGATATTCCAAATGAGCAGTCTGTGTCACAAAGTTCTGCTAGGTGTGAGAAGGTCAATAAATCATTGAAAAATAATTACCTTTCCTTCTGCATAAACAATTCAAAGCATTCACACTACTGATCTTTGGTCAGCAATGTCATTTGTTTACACGAAAGATAGCACTTTATTACTGTAATTACTTTCAAAGTAGGAAAATGAATGATTTTTAAAGATTGTGTCTACTTTTGGCCCTCTAATGAAAATAGTTATGCTAATTATGGCTTTACACACACACACACACACACACACACACACACACAAACAAGAGAGAGAGGGAGGAAGCACACACATAAAAGAGAGAGAGGGAGGTAGAAAGGGAGAGAGGGAGGGAGGGATGGAGAAAGAGAGAGAGGGAAAGAGAGAGAGAGACAGACAGACAGACAGAAAGCACAGCTTTTAGGCATTAAAAATGTTTTCAAGTAAATCTTTTCCATTCTAAAGTTATAAGAAAATCAAATCTGTCCAGTGCAGTTTTAGTTTTATTTGTAAGAATTATATCACACTACTTTTAAATGCTTTAAGTTTTGAATGTTCTTATATGATTCATAATACTGACCCTCCTTATGGAGCAGATCATTAATTGTAATTTTGAGTAGCAGTTTATTTTTATTTTATATTAACTCAAAATACGTGGCCTGGAAATTTTAACTGTTGTTACAGGTATTTTTCCGAAAGGCATGAATGAAAGAAAGAAAGAATGCATGAATGTTAGATATTCTATCAATAACTAAAGATTATTTATATGATAACTAAAGGTAACTTATATGTTAGAAATACTTACTAAAAGTGACTCTGTAAGTTGAGAAAGAAAAGGCACAGGCACTGAGGATATAAATAAATATGTGTGGGCAAGTGAGATAGTGGAAAGATTAAGATCATTGGCTGCTGTTCCAGAATTTCTGAGTTTAATTTCCAGCAAACGGATGGTGGCTCATGACCACCTATATATGGATCTGATGCCATCTTCTGGCATGCAGGGGTACATTTGACATAAAGACATAACATTCATACATTTAAAAATACCTAAATAAATATAGTGTAAAAATAAGACTTTGCTGATGCTTAGCAGTTTTTTTGTTTTTGTTTTTGTTTTTCAATTTGGGGAAACATGGTATACCTCATTTGTGTTTGTTTTACTGTGAACTAGATTGTGCTTGAAATATTCATAGCTTTATATTTACACATCCCTTGGTCATTGGTTTCTTATTCATAATTATTAGGGAATGGAGTACAAAAAGAAGAATGATATATGCCTTTAGAATTAATCGACCTTTCTTATCATGGGACTGAACTCTGGCAGAAGAATGGTATGGAACCAATGAATGAGAAAAAACAAAAAAACAAAAAACAAACAAACAAACAAACAAACAAACAAACAAACAAACAAAAACTGGATGTTTCCTGATTTGATATGCTGGCATAGAACTGTCTCTATGGTAATATGTTATTTTTTTAAATATGATTATTACATATTTTCCTCAATTACATTTCCAATGCTATCCCAAAAGTCCCCCATACACTCCCCCCCACTTCCCTACACACCCATTCCCACTTTTTTAGCACTGGCATTCCTCTGTACTGGGGCATATACAGTTTGCGTGTCCAATGGGCCTCTCTTTCCAGTCATGGCCGACTAGGCCATCTTTTGATACATATGCACTAGAGTCAAGAGCTCTGGGGTACTGGTTAGTTCATAATGTTGTTCCACCTATAGGGTTGCAGATCCCATTAGCTCCTTGGGTACTTTCTCTAGCTCCTCCATTGGGAGCCCTGTGATCCAACCAATAGCTGACTGTGAGCATCCACTTCTGTGTTTGATAGGCCCCGGCATAGTCTCACAAGAGACAGCTACATCTGGGTCCTTTCAACAAAATCTTGCTAGTGTATGCAATGGTGTCAGCATTTGGAAGCTGATTATGGGGTGTATTTCTGGATATGGCAGTCTCTAGATGGACCATTCTTTCGTCTCAGCTCCAAACTTTGTCTCTGTAACTCCTTCCATGGGTGTTTTGTTCCCAATTCTAAGGAGGAACATAGTGTCCACACTTCAGTGTTCATTCTTCTTGTGTTTCATGTGTTTAGAAAATTGTATCTTATATCTTGGGTATCCTAGGTTTTGGGCTAATATCCACATATCAGGGAGTACATATTTTGTGAGTTCCTTTGTGAATGTGTTACCTCACTCAGGATGATGCCCTCCAGGTCCATCCATTTGCCTAGGAATTTCATAAATTCATTCTTTTTAATAGCTGAGTAGTACTCCATGGTATAATTGTACCACATTTTCTGTATCCATTCCTCTGTTGAGGGGCATCTGGGTTCTTTCCAGCTTCTGGCCATTATAAATAAGGCTTCTATGAACATAGTGGAGCATGTGTCCTTCTTACTGGTTGGGACATCTTCTGGATATATGCCCAGGAGAGGTATTGCTGGATCCTTTAGTACTATGTCCAATTTTCTGAGGAACCACCAGACTGATTTCCAGAGTGGTTGTACAAGCCTGCAATCCCACCAACAATGGAGGCGTGTTCCTCTTTCTCCACATCCTCGCCAGCATCTGCTGTCACCTGAATTTTTGATCTTAGCAATTCTGACTGGATGTGAGGTGAAATCTCAGGGTTGTTTTAATTTGCATTTCCCTGATGATTAAAGATGTTGAACATTTTTTCAGGTGCTTCTCTGCCATTCGGCATTCCTCAGGTGAGAATTCTTTGTTCAGCTCTGAGCCCCATTTTTAATGGGGTTATTTGATTTTCTGAAGTCCACCTTCTTTAGTTTTTTATATATGTTGGATATTAGTCCCCTATCTGATTTAGGATAGGTAAATATCCTTTCCCAATCTGTTGTTGGTTTTTTTGTCTTAATGACGGTGTCTTTTGCCTTGCAGAAGCTTTGGAGTTTCATGAGGTCCCATTTATCAATTCTCAATCTTACAGCACAAGCCATTGCTGTTCTATTCAGCAATTTTTCCCCTGTGCCCATATCTTCAAGGCTTTTCCCCACTTTCTCCTCTAAAAGTTTCATTGTCTCTGGTTTTATGTGAGGTTCCTTGATCCACTTAGATTTGACTTTAATACAAGGAGATAGGTATGGATCGATTCACATTCTTCTACATGCACTTTAATGCTCTGAACAACCTGTTCTCTTTATCGAAATGAAAATTCATGTGTGTGACATACTCGGTCTAGTTGGTTGTTTAATAATATGAAATTATCCTTATTCTTTTTCCTCTTCATTTGCACAGAAACTGTCAGTGCCCATTACTTAAATTAAGTTGAGAGTGTGAGCAGATAGTTTGAAAAATGAACATTTAGCAAATGCACTTTTCTAACGAAAAGGAGCTTGCCAAATAGTGACCTAGCTGAAAATAGTACATTGGACATAGACTAAAAAGCAATTTAATTTGAAAAGTTTTTGGCAGTTCAACTTGCCTGCCATATTTCTACTTATTTCAGATCCTTTATGAACATTTCTTTGCTTTTCTAAAGAAGGGAATTGAACCTGTCTGTACTGTTGTAGGAAGACAACACCAAATTTCAGGTATCAGTATGGCTTAGTAAAACATGTAGAAGTATTAGAACATAATTTCTCTTATAAATGCTAATTACAATGACAATTAAATTATAATAGTTTCAGTGAGAAAATTTATAGTTCCTCATATGCCAGGAAGTTATTTTAAGGAGATGATACATTCTCTTTGTAGTATATGTAAACATGTATTCTGTATAATAAAGGAATTATGGCTTCTGCATTGTGATTCTTCATAGACTTACTAATGTGTACTTCTTTATCCTGTTTGCCATTTATGATAGGAGGTCTTAGATCTCATCCATTGATTCCAACTTTTTTTCAGCTTCTTTTTACCAAAATTTTCAACTATAATATACCCTTAACACTCTAGATCTATAATATAAATGAGCCCTTTCTTCTTTTATAAGTTGACCTGGTTAAGGTGTTTTATGATATTGATAGTTGGTATTTTGGATAAGATAGACCCTAGATAAAGGAAGAAGCAATTCCCACAATCATTTCTCCACAACATGGAATCTATTTCAACAACAGTGAAGGGTTCACAGTGACTCTAATTTTCTTTTGCTTACTAATTATTCAGTGTCATTTGGAAGAGTTGGCAGTAATCTTTGAATAAACAGATTTTAAAATGATAAGTTCTCAAATTGGGGTTTCCATGTTTAATTTTTAGATTAGGCTGGATTTTCTTCTATTTACTGAATTAAATTGAATTTCATAAAAACTACAGCCTATTTTGATGCCTTGCATAAATATAGTGATCTTCCCACTTTTAGTAGAAGGAAAATCTAAGTCAACTAAGGAACCAACTGGAATAAGCAATACAAAAACATATATAGTTTCTAAAACCAAATCAGATTATAGGGCAAAATGAATTATCAAAACATCTGCTGCAGGTACTCTGAACTTAATGAAATTTTATTTGGTTTAAATTTCTAAATAAAACAGCCAGTGTATGCTGTATTTCATCTTAACAAACAAGCTTATTTTCAGGGGAAGCAGAAACATGTTCTTAATAGTGTTATTATTATGCTTATTAAATTATGCATAATAATATCAGGTTTATCATTAATAATATACCTTCAAGTACATTCCAGTGAATGGAATCAGATTGCTCCTGAACACTTTTGAAGAATATATCTCTCTTTTTGTCATTTGTCCCAAATACATACTTGCAGAAATTTTTATGATGTTAAACACATTCATTATTGCATAATGGCATTTAATTTTATGAATTCTACAGTTATTTTACCTAGGAATGTCCTCTTTTTTACAACAACACACTATGACAAGCTTATAGTTTCCTAAATAGAAAGCATCATTTAGAGTATTATTAAAACTAAGCAAGTAGATGTATTTCTTGGTATTTTTAAACCAAGATTCAGTATAATATTCTGCTTTAGGCTCTGTATAGTAAATTTGTTTTAAAATTAGTGTCATAGTCTTCATATTTTAACAAAATATATTTATATGTTATATATTTATATTTCCCCATCGAAAATACAATATTAATTTTTTACAAAAGTAAAAATTTCAGGTAAATGTGAAAGTAGCATTCTTATCCTTTGTTTCTAGTAATTTCTCTTGTCTTTCATGTTGTTTTACAGAAAATGTACCTATCAGTTTTGACCTTATATCATCAATCATCATTCTAAGCTCATAATTTGTGAAACAGTCCTTGCTAACTACTAACGATAATACAAAAATAAAGAGTAGGTTACTTTTTTGTTTTCAGGATATTTATAGAAATAGATATGGTGCTAAGTAAATTTCAGTGACTCCTTAAAATTTATTCTTATATAACAAAATTATCAGAATTTTGATTTTTTGCTTCCCTTCCCTTTTTTATCAGGAGGTATCTGAAAATAGAAATTGATTTCAGCATCCTACTGAAAAGCTCTGTGCTTTCAGTTATGTATATACCACGTCTTTGATGGCCTGTATCATTCTCTTTTAATGTCTTTTTGAAATTCTTCTTAATACTTTAAAGATAGAAATACCTCTTGCAAATGATGTTGGTCTGTTGTGAGTCTCCAGTTTTCTACATGACAGACAGTAGCCATGTATATTGTGCTCTTGAAATAAAACATTAGTTTATTATTGTTTTGAAATAAAACATTATAACTGAGGTGTACTATAAATTAAAATATATTAGAATACAGAGATTGGGTATGGCTAGAGCAATATAAAAACAAGCAAACAAACAAACAAAAACAAACAAACAAAAAAAAACAGTAAATGTTTTCATTACATGCAGAGGCAGATTTTTGATTTTATTTAAATATTATATTTAGCATTAAAACACTTTCCTTTAGAAAAAAATGAGTAGTCACTAAAGATATTTAAATGTATATAATTCACAATGATGGTTCGTTATATTGCTGCTGAGAATGTTGAAGCCTTTTTTACTACCCTTTTCTTATTAATCATGCACACACCCTGTTTCTACTCTTAAACAAACAAACAAACAAACAAACACTAAATCAATCTAAATAGCCAACAAAACAAACAAGAAACCGGTGTGTTACTAAGATCAGTGCTATCTTTATTCTCAACTTTGCATGCTTCCTCGTATAGTATTGGCAATGGCCAACTCAGTTCACCCATCCCTCTTGTAAGGCCATGCCAAGATATATTTTAGATGGCTGGGAAAATCATCTTTTGTAAAATTTTTCTTAATACTTAGCTATATTTCTGTCCTCTTGAGATTGTTTCCCTTTATTTAATTTCTGACATAGAATAGATCCCTCTAAATAGAAGCTAGACTGATGGAGAAAAATTACTGAATATTTAGAAATAAAACCAAGTAATGCTGAGGCAAAAGGATTTCAAGTTTAAAGTCTCCTTGTTCAGGAGCAGCCTATGTAACTTAATAAGCCTCTGTCTCAAAATAAAGGTAAAAACAGAGCCATAATAAAGACCAAGGAATAAAACTGATGATTTCTAATTAGGAAACTATAAGCTTGTCATACTGTGTTGTCATAAAGTAAAGGGGAAATTCCTAGATGAACTAACAATCGAATTCATAAAACTAAACGTGGTTTTGCAATAGTGAATGTGGTTGACATCATGAGAATGTGTACATTTGGGACACGCAGCAAATATATATATATTTTTTTTCAGAAAGTATTCAGAAGCAATTTGTTTCTATTCATTAAACTTAATTAGTTGAAGGGACTGTATGAGTACCTCTAACCCAAACACACCAACACAAAATTAAAAAGCAGGGGGCAATAATAAACCTCTCTTCCCTCTCCTCACCAAAACGCAAGTAAAGGACAAAACAATAACCCAATTCAAAACAGCAGTAACTCAAAAATACATGTTTTAAATGTTTATTTTCCAGAAAAACCTTCAGCAAGATAGTTTCAAGGCTTTGTGTTTTTATTGTAGATCCAATGTCAAAAGGTGATGGGAAATGTATTGATACTTCAAAAGTTGCTGCAAATAGTGGCAATATCCAATCAAGCAGTTGTTGGGCCATTTCATATAAGTTATTAAATTTTTCATTGTTGGACAGAATTTTCCTTGGGTAAAGGCTTTGTAGTTAGGTTTCAAAACGCGGAATAAATTCGCTGGTAATCATTACCAAGGAGAGTTGACTGGCTTATTTGAACATTGTAATTAGGTGCATATCTTACGTCATAAGCCCCATAACTATAGAGGACGAAATAATCACCATTAGAGTCTTGGAAACCTGGAAGTGTATTGCAGACATTCAGAAAATTGCCATATACTTGAGAAAAATTAAGTCCTCCAGTACTTCCTCCTCTTCCAACTGTCCCACAAAAGTTTCCATTTGCTCCGAAGTTATGTTGATTTGGTCCAAAATTATTTTGGGTCGCTCCCACAGAATACTGACTTGACTCGAAGGCATTTGGGTTTTCTCCAAGAACATACTGGCTTGTCCTGAAAACATTTGGATTTGTTGCCAAAACATAGTGGTTTGTCCAGATATTGTATGGATTTGCCACAAGAGCAAAGCAGTTTGTTCTGAAGGTATCTGCGTTTGTACCCAAACTATACTGGCTTACCCCAAAACCATTTGGACTTGTCCCAGAAGCATATTGGCCGATCCCAAAAGCATCTGAGTATGTTCCCAAAGGATACTGGTTTGTCCAGAAAGCATTTTGATCTGCCTCCAAAGGATATTGGTTTATCCCGAAAGTATTTGGGTACGCTGCCAAAGCATACTGGCTTACTCCTAAAGCATTTGGGTATGTTCCCAGAGTGTATTGGCTTGTTCTTAAGGTGTTTGAAATTGTCCCAAGAGTATACTGGCTTGCCAAGAAGGTATTTGGGTTTGCATCCAGAGTATAGTGGCTTACCCCTACAGTATTTGTGCTTGACCTCAAAGCATTACTGCTTGCTATGAAAGTAGTTGAATTTGTCACAAAAACATTCGAGTTCACATGGAAAGCATTGGGGGAATCCCTGAAACCACAGGCATTTGTCAAAGTTACATCTGAGTTTGCTCTGGAAGTATATGAGCCAGCTCTGTGGGCATCTTGGTTGGCTTCTTGAGCTTCGGAGTTAGCCATAATGTGGAAGCTTGGGCTGCCTCCTCCTCTCCAGTTGTTTTCTAACTCCACAGCTGGAACAGATTTTCTTGTCCTATCCTTAGCTATAGCCTTTCTTTTACTCAGCTGTCTAGCAGGATTTTCTTTAGGGTATGCCATTTTAACTTCGCAACGGCTGGAGCCAATGAAATGGTACCTGTTTTCTAAGACCTTTCTAACGGAGTTTTCATCCATGTATTTGATAAAGCCGAAAGCTCTTCTTTCCCGTGTATCTGAACACAGTGGAAGCTCTATAGCCTCTATCTGCCCAAATGTGCCAAAGTAAGCTCTTATTTTTTCTTCAGACAACCGTGGGTTCAGCCCACCCACAAAAATCTTTTTGTTGGGGAATTGAGATTCAAGGGCTTTAGCCCTTTTAAATTCTATTTTCTTGCCATCAACTTTGTGATCTTTCACTTGAAGCACCTTCTCTACTGTGGCACTGTCTTTGAAAAGCACGAATCCAAATCCCCTAGACAGACCGGTATTTGGGTCTGTTTTTATAATAAAATCTATTATCTCACCAAACTTAGACAAGTATTCTAGAAGTACCTGCTTGCTCATTTCTTGCGAAAGTCCCCCGATGAACATCTTACTGGCATCCTGTTGGTTCTTGGTGGCATCGATTTTGAACCCTTCCCGGAATTGCTCTGTTTCATTATCCTTTTCCACAGCGAGGCTGGCAGTATTCATGGTAGATAGGCTGGATGGAGGTGATTTGACTGTTGGATAATCACGGGCCTAGGCATAAATGGTGGGGGCACAGCCGTCCTCAGGGAGGAGGGGAAATTATTGCACAATAGTGACGAAATAGAAACAAGCATTATAACTAGAGCCAACGCAGGAGCTGCTTCGTATCCTAAACTGAGGGGGGGGCGTAAGGAGGGTGAGGAGGGGCGGTGCCCGGGGGTGCAGAGATAGTGTCTGATTTGTCCCTCAATGGTGTTGAAGCTTGCCATGTATAAAGCAGGCCTGCCTATAGACTTTCTTTTTGTGCTTTTAAGGCCTGAAAAAGGAATAGTATGTTAGAAAAGGAAGCCTTTTCGTTGTTGTTTCTGTCTTTTCAGTCTTTTCATGTTACATCTCTTTGAATTTTGTTAAAACCGATTTATTTTTTCTGGAATTTTCCTTGAATGTTGAAAAATCAATTCATTTCATACTTTAGATGAGTTTCATGTTAATCTTAACTATTTGGAATAGGGCTGAGATGGGAAAGAGATACAAAGTTGAAACATCCTACAGGAAAACAAAATGTCTATGGGTTTGTCTATTATAACAAAGGGCTCTAAATGAACATTTTATAATAAGAGCTTCACTGAGATTTATTTATAACTTTTACCCTTTTAATGTAAATTGCCTTTACAAGATTATTTCTCATAGTAATAATTAATTAGGTAATGTCCCATCATCTTCTAAAGTCTGTATCACATTTAAGCAGTCACTCCTCATTTCTAGATAACCCACTTAATGGTATAACATGTTGGTTTTCTCTTTTATTTCTCATAAAACTGCTTTCCAGATGCTGTAATATCAACTAGTATTTTCTTCTTTATCCGTTTTGTGGATATACTATTTTTTTTTCATTATTCACAATATCAAGGAGTTGCCAGTTTGGCTTTGCTCCATTATTGCATATATGCAAAACATTCACACGCGCACACACACACACACACACACACACACACACACACACACACACACACGCACACACACACAAGCACACAAAAACACGTGCACACACAAAGGATTTTTTTCTGGCACCATTTTTGTTTCTTGTATAGTATGGATTGTTAAGTATCTATTTCCCATTTTTCTCTTCTATCGAGAAATCATTTAATATTGTTTTTTTTCCAATATTTAAAGCACACAGATCAAATTTTAGATTTTTTTCTTTTCTTTTGGTAATTTCTGTTCTAGTTCACTACCCTTTACATATAATGAAGTTGTTTGTCTATAACTTCCTCCTTCTAATATTATTCCTTTTAAAAGGAAGATTTTAAATGTCTCCATAATTTTTCCCACAGTTAGTATATAGAATCATTCTAGAGGAATATTTAATGGTTATGGCAGCATTGCTATGTTAAGAATAATGGCCAACTATCCCTCTCCAAATAGAAGGCTGAAATATTAAGAATAATATAAAGACCAGAAAGAAAGCTGCATTCCAAAAATACCTTCATGGCTTGATATTTACAGCTGACCACCTACTGGTCTTTATGCTTGTCTTCCCGCTATGACATGATCCAATGGGTGGAACCAGTTCAAAGTTGGAAACTGTTGGATGTGAAGATATCAAATATAGCTTCATGGCTTGATAGATGCCCCAGTGGAGGAAAGTTGAGAGCAGGGATGTGGGTGTGGGTCAGTGAGTGGAGGAACACCATCATTGGAGCAGGGGGAGAGAGGATGGGATACAGAGTTTCTGGGAGGGGGGAAACCAGGAAAGGGGATAACATTTGAAGTGTAGATGAATAATATATCCAATAAAAAGTAAACATAAAAATATAGCTTCATAAGATACTGATGAAAATGATCAATTTGCCTACGGATATTATATGCCAAGAAATAGCTTTTTTATATAATTTTTTTTAATGATTCACTATTCCAAAATCATTTTCCTTTTTTGAATCAAAATGTTGTGACCATCCACAGAAGTTTTCACTGGAAGCTGAAATTGTTTTCTATCACTTTTCTGACCATGGAAAAATTTCTGTGTTTCACATCTGAAAATTCAGATCGAGAACTCTCTTAGCAGTCAAGGCCACCATTCCTAGTAAAAAAAGACCTTTGTAATTAACAAAACAAACCAACAAAAAAATTAAGGTGGGTTAGTAAAGGTTCTCTAGGGAAACAGAACTTATAGAATGAATATCTTTCTCTTTCTGTTTACATACATATTCATGCACAAACATGCACACATAGGCAGATACCTACACACAACTACACACACAGCTACACTCACAGCTAAACACACACACACAGAAACACAGAGACACACATATGCACACATGCACATATACACACATTCACACACACACACACACACACACACACACACACACACACACACACACACACACACAGTGTGGCGGGGTGATTAAATGCCTGGGAAGGAATACACTTGTTAGCAAGGCAAGAGCAAGAAGGCAAAGAACAAAAAGCTTTCTTCTTCCATGTTCTTTTGTAGGCTCTAGCAGAGAAGTGTATCCCTGCCTCAAGATCCATATTAATAGCATGTTTCTTCCTGACTCAATGGTCTGGATAGTATTGGATTCACCAACTTCAAACCAAGTCCCTCCCATCCAAGAATATCCCACAGGTTTGTTCTATATTTCTCGGTTGTAGTTTCACTCGATAGGTAGTCAATTTGACAACCAAGAATAGCCATCACAATAGGTATTTCATATAGTTACCTAGGCTCTGTGATGTCTGTAGTTAAATGATTTAAATTTCACATGAAATGTGGGTGTTTTATTCTCTAAGAATTATCATCTCTTTGAATTAATATACTATTTCCATACATGGCACAAAGCGAACAATAATGAAAATACTTCTTTAAGAATGATTCATAGTGTCAATAAAATTGAAATGTAAGAAAAATAAGTTACTTCAAAAGTTAAAACTTAATATTTTAGCAAAAGTTTGCTATATCGTACTTTTATTACATTTGAGGCCCTGTCTTCTTGCGTGTTCTTGACTGGCCAGGAAGAACGACACTGCAAAAGGATCCTTCTGCACACGTTTATTGGGAGAGCTTGATTGTAGAGGCGAAAAGACCCTGAGCCCAGAACTGGTGCTGCTTACATAGGCCTAGGAGAGGCGTGTCTCACATCTGATTGGTTAACTTGTCTTGGCAAAAGAACCTTCACTGCCTATGTATGTGTGGTGGCCAGCAGTAGCCAACTGCCACTCTGCAACTGCCACTCTGCAATGGCATCCCACACTGTCTAACTCTAAATTTTAGAAAATTGTCCTCAGTTGTTTAACTTTGTTTTCTCTGAACATTATTCCCCACAAGTCGTTGTCTTCTGTTTTTTTTATTATTATTATTTTTCTTGCTGAAAATATATTTCCATTCAGCTTGCTTAATTTTGTAATAGTCCCTAAGAGCTTGTTTTTGAGAACCCATAATAGTTTTC